>NC_056736.1:8152115-8224615 GCF_019279795.1 Protopterus annectens | reverse complement strand
GAAATGGTATCACCATCTCAAGAAACGTTGATGGCCTGCTGCATATATAGCTGAGGTGATAAGTACCGAGATGTGTAGTAGTCTTATACAGGCAGCTTGAAGACCTGCTCCATAGGATCATGAAGGCGTCTATGCATATAATTTGCCATATCAAAGAAAAGGGATCATTGTTACGTGCATCAGAAAAAACTAATCTGGTCTTTGGGGGCATCGCTGGCATTGTTAATTCCTGTAGTCTCACCTGTTTAATATTATCACAGCACTTGGATATCAGCTGCTATTAAAAATGTGACGATTTTTCATGTTTCTTACAGAGATTCTGCAATCTCATTCACTAACAGCACCCTCGTTAGCACTGTATCATGAACAGGTGGGGACAATTATTTATGGGACTGGTGGAAGTACATATTTTTGAACTGTCATGTTATGTCGTGAGATACACAAGATCCTACTTAAAATTCTATGACACGGATATTATTGGCAGATCAGGTAGTTTCGTAGTAGTTGAAGATGTTCAAATTTGTATTTCTGAAAATGTACAACCAACACATCCCCTAAGCACAGAGACATTTACATCTATATTTTGCAAGAATAGATGCACATAGGGTTATAGTACAAAAATGCTTCAGATTATAATGACACTTCTGTAAAAGGTCAAAAGTCAAATTCAGAAAAAGCTTTAATGTCAAACAATACATATACAAGTTTGTGATAGGTGCACATAAATGTGATACATGCATGTGCATGCCTGTGTGTCAGTGTGTGGGGTGTAGATATTTAGAGAGACGGACAGATAGATATAGATAAATGATGTATGTATGTATGTATGTATCTGAGAGAGACAGGTAATACAATGAAGTAGAGGGAGTGCGTGTGTGTGTGTGTGTGTGTGTGTGTGTGTGTGTGTGTGTGTGTGTGTGTGTGTGTGTGTGTGTGTGTGTGTGTGTGTGTGTGTGTGTATGGATTTCAGTGAACAATAACTGGCCACTTCTTGATTACTCAAGTTGCATTGGTCAAAGTGTTTCAGTTGATGAAATAGAAACTAGAGTAGCACACAGGTTATTAATGGACTGCTTTCCATTGTACAGGGTTTGTTTCCTTCAGCATCCATTTTTCTCCGGCGTGACTTTATGTGGACAGTGCTCCTAGTTTGACTCTGAATAGATCTTTAGGTCCACATAGATCATTGTGCTTCCCTGATTACCAAATATATTTAAATAAGCAAATGAATAAATTACATTTTCATGTGGAAAAATGACCACGGCTTATTTGCAATCCACTTGATTCCCTCATTCTCCATTATGTCTGCCTTTATCCAGAAATCAGGAGTAAAATTAAGAGGTATGCTGTGACACAGCAAGGATCATGCTTCTCAGCTTCATTGTGCAATAACTCTGGAGGGGGACAGAGGACAAAAGTCAGAGACAATTTTTAAATATCACTCTAATCCACTTAAAATGGTTATTGAGTAACAAGAGTTTTTTTTTCCTACATGCAGTTTCTGAAGAATAAGACATATGAAACTCTAATGGCTGCCTTAATTGACTGACTGCAATCCTCAGTAATTCAGCAAATAATTAAAAAAAAAATATGTGGGAAAGGTCAAAAATATTTAGCAAATTCAGGGTCACTCAGCAGAATCTGGGACAACTGAGAGATATGATAAGGATGAATGATTTGCTCTGCTACCTTCCCAGACACATCAGCCACACACAAAGACAATGGTTTGCCTTGCACTTGCAGACAGCATAACCTAGATTTCAGTATTACATCCCACTCAAGGCAGTGAGTGAGTGGAAGAACACTGAACCTTGTTGTGCATTCAACAGAGCAAGACACTACATCTCCCATTACAGCATCTGTGATTCAGAGAATAAGTCTTGTGACTAATGAAGGTTTGAACCTAACTATTCAGACTCTGTCTCAGAAAATGGACTTTGGTGATCCATAGTGGAACAATGTGGGTATGTGTGCATGTGTACAGTATATGTGTGCACATTCACACACACACACACACACACACACACACACACACACACACACACACACACACACACACACACACACACACACACACACACACACTTGCACCCATCCTTACACAAGCATGTGCACATAATTATCAACATGGAAATAAAACTGTATACGTCTTCGCTATTTATACATATGTCTCAAGGTACAATTTTCTCACAGCATTTACTCTTAATATAATTTTATATAACAAAGGGACTTTTGTTATTTTATTTATTTATTAGCTTTATAAAATGGGAAAAGGAAGTAAAGGCATTTTTTTCTATGTTATAAAAGCCATTTCCATGTAATATTTCCACTTATTTTATGAGATTTTGGTATAATAGATATTGAAATATATATATATTGTTTTATTTTAATTTGAAGTAGAGGTATTACCAGCTTGTGTTGGTTTCTATTTGTAGTTCTATATATTGTGTACCATTTAGCTCGCAGTGTAATTTTGTGCAGTTTATGTAAGTAATGCAGCTTTACAAACTCTATGATAAGGGTAAGACAATAAAATATACACTACTGTAATCTATTCATTTTTTCACACAAAATCTTCCATATGTTATGTATGGCCCTCTCCTAAACTAGACTGTTCTTCTACAAGAAGTAAAAGGCATACCATCAATTACAATTTCAAAAGAGAAAATAATTAAAAGATCAAGTTTAGGTAAGCAATGCTGCAGCTGACATTCTTTCATAAAGTCAAAAAATGTTCCTGCGAATGTTAGGAACAGCCAGATGTAATCCCTCATAAGCATAAGTTATGGTTTGCAAATGTCAATGTGTTTTTAAAGATCACAGATTCATAGTTTATATTTTAGGTCAGTGTTAGGTGACTGTTTGCATCTCAAAGCTTAAAATTGGATGATATATGGCTTTGAAAAAGAGTGTGAAATCATTACATAACCGCTAATTTATATGAATCCTGCATCTCAAAAATTTCGCTAAGCATTAGGTAAAAGTAAAATACAGAAACGCATTTAAAGACAATAGCTATCACAAGCATTAGTTAGAATTTTGAAATAAAACCCTAAAATACTTAAATAGTCCACAGTGTAGGACAGTTTACTGTCATTTTTGTAAATGAGATGTAGAAAATCACCCACACTGCCTTCTGTTAATATACAATTAACCTACATAATCAGAGTCACAGTTTTGGATTATAGTCACTTATAACACTGCCATAAAGTGAAACCTAAAAGACTTACTCTTACAAATGTAGGATTAAAAATTTATTTTAACATAAGAAAGTAAAATTAGCATAATGTTTAAATAATATGACTAACATATATTTTTGTATTACCTATGAGTATATAACAGTAAAAATAAGTGAAGAAATTGGCAACAAACATAAAACATATTTTATTAGGCTACAAAAACTATGTAGATAATAAGAGGAGGACCCAACCAATTAAGCATGTATATGTTTATTTTACATACGTTTCTGCAGATGATACATATTTGTTGGTTCTTTTGTTTAACTGTTAACATTAGGACCTAACGTTCTTCAAGAAACCTGAATCCAATGCTAACATTTTCTGTATCCCATGTACAGATCAAAATTACCATTTATTTATTAAAACTGTACAAAGAAGGAATACCAAGGAGAAGCGGTCCAAAGATTAAAACGTTTAATTCACAAAATAAATGAACGCTGTTACAAAATCATGCGTTTTCGTCCTCCATGGACTTCATCAGATACAGTATGCTTAAAAACTGTTGACTTTTATATGTGCATGCCTTTACCCCAACCAATCATAAATTCCATTTAATTAAATAATTAGTAAATTAATTAAGTTTAAAACTCATGTATTTAAATAATATAATACATAAAACTTGTTAATTTGAATTATTATGATGTCTTAAAATACTAAAATATAAATATACTCTGCTATTTCAGGTTTATTCAAATATATTACATAAAAAAACTTCATTGTGAATACATTGAATTTTTTAATAAACAGATATAATGCCACCTAGTGGCCATATGGATAGCCATTATTCCTTACTTGCTTTCAATTTTAGAAATGGCTGAATCGAAATATATTCGTTCAATCCTGGATCTTTATTTGCTTCAAGAAATAATTGCCACCATAACTCCCTGTAACCAATACATTCTTCCCAGGGCCCACCCCTCAATTCTTTTTTAATTTGTTCCAGGACAAAGAATCTAAACTTGTATTCCTCACATATTGTGGTGTGCCTATAAAGTGCATTCGTCCCCTTACACTTTTTTATGTCGTACATATGTTCATATATACGTCTCCTCATAGTTCTTTCCGTTTTTCCGACATAAAATGATGTGCATGTGATGCACAAAGCTAGGTACACCAATCCCCTGGACTCACAATTAAAATAACCTTTGCCATTAATCCAGAGCTGTCTACTTACTAAAAAAACTTACTAAAAAAACTCTCTCTTTGTTTAAAATATATTCACATTGGTTGCAGGAACCACATTTAAATGTGCCTGTCCTGCCCGAATTTGATCTGTCACCTACTTTACTTGTTTTGTTGTTCCCTTTTTCCAAAATGTGTTTAATATTTTCTGGATTTCTGAACACATTTATTTATTAACTTATTTTTTTGTTTGTTCATTTGTTTTGAATCTGCAGGACTGGCCCAGTGGCTCTCATTTCCCATACCCTCTTAACCCATTCACTCCTCCATTGAGGCAAGAGCTGTCTCTCACTTTCAGTACACCATGAAGATATGAACTAAGTATTAGGAGTTGGGCCAGTCTGTTCTTTCTTATCCTTCTCAGCAGCTTACATTTTCCACAATAGCTACCATCAAGAGGTGTGCTCGTACTACCAAAAATGTCAAATCTCCAGCCTAAGAGACTCACAGTGTGGGCATGACAGGCTTCTTGCAGAGGATAATTCACCTGACGTTTGTATGTGTATATTGCTCTTGCATGTATTCTATTTTTTTTTCTTTAACTTGTTCTATGTTAACGCATGCAATTATTTTGACTCAAATATTTTTTTACTGTAAATTGTTGTGAATGGAGCTTTTCTCCTTGGGTCTCCACTGAAAATGGGCTGCAAGCCCAGTTGGACCAACCCGATTAACAAGTGTCAGTAAATAAATAATAAATAAATTCCATAAGTAAATAAATAATAAATAAATTCCATCAGGTGATGCCAGTGCAGTAAGCCAAGCTGCGTCCTCTCCAGTATAGGTGAGCTGTTATTGGTCACTCCCTTGCACTCTCCCCTGCGTTGTCCCTTCAACATCCATTCCATTAGCTGAACATATGTCATCAGAAGTGCAGTCAGGATTTTATCAAGATTTTTTTTGAAAAAAATTAGTGACTGATATATTTCTGACTGTGAATTTAAGCTTATTCCATAATCTTGGAAGGTGAGGTGTAATTTTTCTAAACCTTGTTTTTATAACTTTATTTATATTTTTGGTGCAAAAGGTCATTCTGCTACCTCACTGCAAGAAGTTCAAAGGTTTGTTTCTTGGTTGGGGTGCCGTCTGTGCAAAGTATGCATCCCCTCCCTGATTTTGGTGGGTTTTCTCTTGGTGCTCTAGTTTCCTCCCACATTCCAAAGGCAACATGTTGGTGGACTGGACACTGGAAACTGGCCAATGGTGCATGTGTGTGTGTAGTATGGAAGAATAACCATGGCGTGACTATCCACCCGGTGGTGTGAATATTGGCTCTCTATGATTGTCACTGTTGATGTGATATCCTGATCCAATATTCAGAAATGGGGTTGTGGATGGATAGATGGACCTACCAAGGTCATTATAAATAGCCTGCATTTTCAGAAGTAAATAAATTATAGCTTTTCATTAAAAAGTAAATATTTTCCATTACTCAAAGTTACTGCAGACTCAGAATTACTATTGTTATTTTCCAGTCTTCCAAGGTTATCAAGAGACAGAGCCCATGTCAAGTTGTGTTCAGGTTTACTGCCACATACTGAAACATCAGCGATGCTTTAACACTTCACTTAATTTAAACAAGACTATTATGGAAAATGTACTTGCTGTATTTATACCCTGTTCTGCAATCATTGTTGCGCAAAGTATGTTTACAGACATTAATGTATCCTGCAATTTGATATATGCTGTTTTGTTGTTCATGCAATCAATAAGAAGTGATTTTACACACACATGTACGTATTCACACATATTACATAGACACACACACACACACACACACACATATATATATATATAAACATATACACACATATACATATATAGACTTACATACATGCACACACACACACACACACACACACACACACACACACACACACACACACACACACACACACACATATGTATTACTGGTAATCTATGTACCTGTGTGTGTGTGTGTGTGTGTGTGTGTGTGTGTGTGTGTGTGTGTGTGTGTGCATGTGTGATTTTACTGTTGTAGTAAAAACTGCACAGTGGTTAGCACTGTTGCCTTACAAACCTCAGATCCCCATTCAGGCTCTCAGTGGGGGAGTTATCACTGTAAACCTAGCATGTTCTGCTTATGTGAGATTTTGTCAGGCACTCTGATTTCCTCCTATATCCCTAGGATGAGCTGATGAGCTGTAGGTGAATTGATGGCTCTCCAAATAAGTCGGTGCTCTTCACTTAAAAAAAAAAAAAAATCATGCTACCTATATTTACTAACTCTGAAGACACTGTGTCACAAAAAAGGTGGAATTCTAAAAGTCAAAGCAGTGTCAGAACTTCTACATATTTCCATGTGATTGCACTTAAAGTTTCACAGTTCCAAGAATCATATCTGTAGTCTGCAAACTTTCAATGGGAACCAAGAAGAAAAATACAGGAAAAAAATACATAAATAGAATGCACAAGTTTTTGCTTGAATACAAAATTAAATGCTTTGTATTATTAGATTTGAAAATGTGTTTCATGATTCTTGGTTTTGCCATTTATCAAAAATCTTGCACCCTAAACTAATATTCATTCTGTCATTCATTTATTCATTCTCCATTTGACTGTTTAATTCAGCCGAGGGGTGTGGAAGGCTATTTCAGCAACTATTTGACAAGAAGCATTGACCCTCATCCTGAACAGCCCTCCGACCAACTTAAGGACACACACACACACACACACACACACACACACACACACACACACACACACACACACACACACACACACACGCACACAAACACATGGGACACTAATCCTGAGCACTCATCTCTATTATGAGGTCCATATGCATACACATGCACACAAAGTACATACACACACACCACACAAACTCATTAGTCAGTCACACAACATGCTTGTATGCAGGTAAACTGGAGAAATGCCAATTCACCTATGGAATGTCTTTGTTGCAGTGTAAGTGATTAAATCTCACACATAGATGGAGAGGATATGCAGACTCCACATAGAAGGAGTTCTAGCCTAGATCAGGGAACTAACTCATAAATCCCTAAAGATGTCTCCGGGTCTTTCTCTGGTTACTTCCTACTGACAACTCTATGTGTCTAACATTGCTCATTCATATTTACTTAATTACAAAACAAAGCTAGACAGAAGCTAATGAAAGATTTCATCACAAAGCTTACATGGTGGGCAATGCAACTGCATTGATACTTGGCCTCTGTCTAAAGCAGTTAATAAGTTAATACATTTTGTTCGTATACTATTTATATTGTTGCATTTCTCTAACTACTTCTACAACCAAGTGACCAGGTAGAAATGCTTAGCCTCATATGAAACAGTACCTGAGTAGCTTGAGTAGTTACTGAATGCATTGTAAGTTGTTTACAAACCATTATAAAATTAATACTTGCTGTATTTACTGTGACTTAGAAAACCCAGTTTAAGACTAGAAAGCTTATGTATACTACCACTATAAAGATTTTGTTTGTGTTGAATAGTCTGCCATTTACATTTCTTTAGTAACACATATGGGTTTAGAGATATGAAAATTTATTTGAAATGAGAGGACATAACTTAATTTGACCAAAGGTGCAGGATGCAACCAATGAAAGGAGCACAAACTTGCAGAGATAAGTGCTATGAGATGACATCACTACTCATAGTGCACTGTGACGCACATCAGGTACTTTCACACACATCCTATGCAGACATCCATGGTTACATAATCATGTACAGTGCTTACGTCTGTATGAGAATAAAAGTGAAAAATTATAAAAACTATTAGATACACTGCGAAAGCCATCCTGCACACACATACATGTATATCTCACAGCAATGATTATTTATTCAGATTTCATCAAATACAATGCATTGTGTGACACCAGTCCTGTCAAGTTATGCTAGGTGAGTAACTCTTTAATTGTGACCAAACAACAGTAGGGGGTGTTACCATTATCAACAGAGATCAACTGTACCCACCAAACAGATCTCTCTTCAAAGAATCTCCTATCCCTGGAACAAACTCCTGATTTCAGTAAAACAAATTGCACCTCTCACTGTCTTCAAATCTAAATTAGACATATGGATGAAAAACCACAAACTTATGACAGGAAAACACAGACACTTGAACTCAGCCATGATGATCTGCATGAATACACTGACTTGAAAAGTCTAAAACATGAATAATTCAGCAGCGCAGTCCAGCACAATGTGTCTTGCTTACAAGGTACCCATGGGCCCTCTTTTGATGAACTGTTTCCACATCCACAAATCAAGCAGCTTCAGATCTACTATATCAAAAGTCCTAAATTTTGCTTGCAACATAAAAAGGACATGTAGGAGACGCTGATATTTTTTGATGTAAATCACCCCCTATGCAAATTAAATTTGCAGATCACATCTGGGTAGAGTGGCTAGGTTTACAGGTACCCTAGTGGTCATTAGCCTAAAATATACATATGAACCTTTATTAGAGCACTCTAAAGATAAAACAAGTAGGATGACACACCTCACATTCACCGACAGTACATTAATGCACCAGATAAAAATAAATGAAAATAAAAAAGCAATTTTAAACATATGATTCTAAGAATCTATGAAATGTACACAAGGCAAAATGAAAGAGAGGCATGAAGCAAGCAGGGCAAATACAAACTTTTACAGTGTGCAGGAAGAGGGGGTGTAAATTTGTGATGATTCGTCATTCATGATGGACACCATTTTATAGCTGTATGAAGAGGCACTGGAAGGAGTAGAAGGTAATCTTGGGAGAGAGATATCAGGGCAAGGAAAAAGCAATAGATGCCAGATATACAAATCTATATAGATGCATAGAGGGAAGGAGATGAATATTAATTACAGAGGAGGGCACGACAGTGAAGAAACAGGCAGAGATGAAGAGCAGATACCAGAGGATGAGACATTAAGTTGCAGGAATAACTGATTTTGCATTAGCATGTAATTTTCGGAGAGATAATGAAATCTGAAACAGTGACTGCAGTCCTCAATGATTTTCAGAAAACTGTAAATAGTGCAATGGACAGACCAAATATATTGGGTTGTATCACATGGATATTTTGCAAATTAAGGACAACTTAAAGGTATTCCTGAAATTTCTTAATCAACCCCCTTCATTGTTAATCTTAAAGTCTGATGTTTAATGCAGTCAAGCTCACAAATCCTCCAATTTCAGCTAAGCAATTCTTTCTGTATTATTTTACACCACATGGCTTCTAAGTGGAATTGGATTTTTAGGTTCAGTTGACAAGGAACTGATCTCCATTGTTGAATCACATTTCAGAAACTGTGCTGCCAAGCCACAAAAAAAAAAAACAGTTGTTTTGCACAATGTATAGTTAAAAATAGAATGCACTGCCAAAACTACTGCAGTTGATAGGTGATGCTAATGTGGACACCTTTGCTCACCTAGCCCACCCTCCTAAAAATAAACCCACTATTGTAATCTCTATAGTTTATGTACTGTATTGCACATAGAATATGCTGGTTCTATGTTATAGCCATTGATTAGTTATCAGAAGACTGGACAGAAAGAGGAACCATGAAAACAACTGTGGATATCTGAAATCTAACTTGGTACAGACTGAAATTCTGAAATGCAAAATTAATCTTGTCAGCTGCCATAGATGGTTGACTTCTCTGAAGTCTGACTGGGCACAGTTAGAGGACCAAGTTCCCAGAGTGCCAGCTGATCTGTCTCAAAGAAAGTATCAACTTTTCCAGGAGTTAATGGGTACTGCAGTAGGTGCTGGTACTGAGATGGTGCACTAAGTTCCATGCAGATGATAATGTCAGAACATGAATTTCATTCTAAGCTAGATGTCAGGGAATGACATCATCACCAAATAGTCATAGTGCACTGTGAGAAAAGCACCTCCTTTGTAGAAATGGGAACAACCAAAGTTTCAATACCCTGATTCTTTCCAAAATGAATTGGCATGGAGAATTAAGTATAAGGAAATGGCTGACAGTTGGTATGCTGGAGTGTCTGAAGCCAACAGGTGACAGATGAAGAGTATTAACAGAATAAAAAGCAACAAATTAGTGTGCTTCTCTGTATTTGCAAAACAATATTTGCCCACTGTGTTACTAACTACTTGCCTTGTGAAGGTATCAATAAATCCTCCAGAAAAAAATAAACAGCAAGATATATGAACAATTACACTGTGTGTCTTTACGTGTTTAATGAAAAATGTAAAAAAATGCATAAAAATATTTTATAAAGCTAGTCCTGTATCTGATGATTCAAAAATGTGAGTAATCCTCAAATTGCTTAGGCCTCTGGATTGCATTCCATCTCATAGCTTCTGAAACATAAATACAATAGAATTTAAAAATGTGAGCAAGTCCCTACCAAGGGAATTCAGAGTACATTATGGACACTAAGAAAAGCACTCCTGGCAAACACCAATGAGTGAAACAATATTGAATAAACTTTAACTATATCCTGACTTGGGAATGGAGTCCATTCCTTTCCCAGTATTAAAAAAGTCTGCTTATTTGAAGAAATAAATAAAGGGAATGCTATTACGTTTTGTGTCCAGAACATGTAATGATTATGACAACTACAGGGTTGGAAATTAGTATGTTTGGTTGCTTATGTGAGAAATAAAAAAAAAAAAAATTCTGGATGCATGTTCCCAGACACTGTTGGTGAAACATGGTGTACAAATCTTCCACCATTTCACAGGGAAGCATTTATTTTGCATCTCTGTTCATTTGCATGTGTCCAGCACAACATTTTATAACTAGCATAATATTCCTTGAAACATCTCTCATTTTGTAGAAAATGTAAAAAAAAAAAAATACTCAGGATTATTTGAACAGAACGGTTAGTTAAATCTAACAACAAGGTGCATTCATTTTAGGAGACTGTATTTAGTACTACACTGAGGCTGTCATTTATGACTGTAAATAACGCACAGGAGCTTTGTCATGTTTTGAAGTTAAAATAATACCCAGTGAGAGTTCAGCTGTTTCATGGATTTGATTGACATCAGTTCTGCACTTTGTTTCTTGACTCAGTAGGCAAGCTATAAACACTGGTCTTAAGTCATCTAATACTGTTTAAAACATTGCATTTCAGATTTTAGCGGTTTGTGGCTTCTGGTTAGTCGATTTGTGTCATCATCCTGATGCTAATCTCGTGCACCGTTTGCATTCTGGCCTATGTAATTTTCCTCCTGAAGTAGGTTTTAAATATATATATTTTTTCTGACACATATGATTTTCTGCAGACTTGTTATTATAACTTTTATGAATGCTTTAATATGCACTATACAATTATACTTCATCATGAAATGTATTTTTGCCTACAGCCTGGACAGTGCCTGAAATCATTCTTTGCACCAGTCTGCTTCCTCAGTTATCATATAAATAAGTCAGCACTTAAGTAAATAAAATATAAGTGCTCAGTAGTTAAAAAGTTGCACTGAAATTTCTAACTGTAATGTGAAGTTGGCTTCAGCATGAAAAGTTAAAGTTGAAAGCAGACCACCATTCCCTTTCTACTACAATGGTGTAGAACCACTGTAACCTGTACAGCATATATGTGACAGAGCAGGCACAAAACCACTGAAGACATACATAGATTCTCTAATTTCTTACTCAGCAGAAGTAATTATGCAAAGAACGGTGGTTTGGCATGAGAAACTAGAGATTTTCATCTTAAGTAATTCAGCCTTATATTAGAGAAATACAAAAAAAAAAAATTTGATGTAAGGCAGAAAAGAAGCTTTCATTCAAACATCATTCTTATCTTCAAAACTCTTGAAAAATAATGCTTAGCATTTCTTGTAAAAGTACAATTACACATAAAGACACACTATATCCCATGTCTGAGTGCTTACACACACACACACACACACACACACACACACACACACACACACACACACACACACACACACACACACACACACACACACACACACACACACACATACATATCAGATATAAAACCAGATAATTTAGTAGACACATATTGTAATATTAATGTCATATGTAATGTACATAGTCTATCACTGTATTCATTTGTGGTATGAAACTTTCTTCTAAAAATAAACTCCTGCTCTGTACCAGATTGTCCTGCAAAATGAGCAATCATAAATCTTAATATGCTGATATTTTAGACAAACAGTCTGGCTAGCATCATCAAGTGTCTAATATATATACTGGAAAGATACCTGCACATCAATAACCACAGCAAACAACACTAAAGGGAAACAAGTTATTTCTATGAATATGTAGACATATATAAATAAGGGTGATATAATGTGAGCTATGGACAATCCAACAAAACACGTCATCTAAATCTTCAAACTACCATACTACTGTTCTAGGAAACCATTATTCTGTTACTAACAATTTAGAAATATTCAAGCTTCTAGTGGCAAATGAGGTTGCCACATGTACCAAATAAGTGTTTGACTTCAGCATTATTTTTCTGCATACAAGTCCAACAATATTCCTCTGCATATCTGGCAGTTATCACAAAACATTAAGACTGTGTGCTGTTAACAAGCTTCTTCATCTTCTAGTCCAGGGTTTGATTCGCTCAACCAACATTTGCCTGCTGTATAACACTAAAGAAGTCACTTAACCAGAAAGTTCTCTAGGATAGTTGGAAGACTAGGCTACACTCCTTAATAGTGTCTAGACTACATGTCTAGTCTACTTATGAACCTATGGACACTACTTGTATTTAAAAAGAGGCAATCATACCTTGCTGGTATTAGAAAAATAAACATATGCTTAAATGTTTATAATGTTTCTTTGGGTTTACCTTTAAAATGTCAAAAGCACATATACGAATGTGCAAACTACCGAAATGGTTCCGTGAAACCAGTACCGCAGAATCTTCTGAAAGTTGAAAAAACATTGA
Organism: Protopterus annectens; assembly: GCF_019279795.1. Classification (NCBI taxonomy): domain Eukaryota; kingdom Metazoa; phylum Chordata; order Ceratodontiformes; family Protopteridae; genus Protopterus; species Protopterus annectens. The sequence continues at coordinate 8,211,316 of NC_056736.1, read as the reverse complement.
ACATCGACATTTCCAACCATGCCACACCTACAAACAAGTGCTAACATAGGTTAAAAAGGGGGTGAGATTATTGGCATTTGAGGTTTTGAGAAGACGCAGTTCGGAGTTCACAAAAGCGGTTTCAATGTTCTGACCGTCAACATTTTGAAGGTAAACCATTTCTTTGTGTACTATATGATACTCCAGCTAACATATCAGTTGTCTTGCCATGCCATGTAGGTAAATTAATTAAATCACTAATACAGGACATATATCAGTGTGTGTGTCTGTGTGTGTGTGTGTGTGTGTGTGTGTGTGTGTGTGTGTGTGTGTGTGTGTGTGTGTGTGTGTGTGTGTGTGTGTGTGTGTGTGTGTGTGTGTGTGCTTTTGGAATACAGTGCATCGTTTAACTTAAGATGCCTGCTTTGAAGCATTCTGTTGTCACAGTTAAAAATTAAGGTCTCTCACAGAATGTTCAGACATTAGAATCACAGATATTTAGTTATTATAAAATAACTAGAAAAGATAGTGCTAAGCAATCTGCTAAACACTCTATATATCATATAACAGTGTAATATTAAACGTTAACAAGCTAATAAGTGAAGTAGCATTATATCAGAGAAATAAAAGGAACTATGGCTGCATTTTTTAGTGCAACAGCAGAGATGGAATATTGTATTGCAAACTAGATTTTCTGCGGGACACAAAACACTTTTGTTATTATGCACAAATCAAAGAACACTGTGATATATAAACAAGTGATTTGAATCACACACTGTTAATCATTCTTCTCTCATCACAGAGTAAAGACTCATGGGAACAAGAACTGTGTAAAAGCCCACAGATTATGCATACATTTTATTACCACATATTTCGAAGATACAAGTAGAAGCGTGAATGTACTTGAGTTTTATTTTTTTTTACTTTTAAGATAATTAACAATATTGCCTCTATACAAGGTACAACAGCAGAGTTGTGATTTACCAGGTGATTACAAAAATGCCAGTGGTCTTTTAATTATGAATCCAGAGTAAGATGGATTTTCTTATCAAATTTCCTGCATACAAAGCATAATGCATGTTTATTGCTTGCTAATACATGTGCTAAATGTCAACAGGTTGCACAGATAGTCACATAATTCTTGAAAATGTTTATCTAGAAGTTTACACTGTTATAGGTACTGTCAGACGACAAATACTACTTAATCACCAAACAACCTGCATTATATTTTAAAGTATGCTATAAAAAATTGTGCTCGCATTCTTATGTGCATTAATGAAAATGTCTTGAAAAATACCTATTTCTGGACAGCAGCACAGAGATTCACACTGTTGCTCTCTTAACGTGATGTACTGCTGGTAGGTTAACAGCAATATGGCTTCATGTAGATGACCTAGCAGCTCACTTGGAGTTTGAATTCTTACATTTAGCAACATTCAGCCATAAATTACAGAGAGAACTACATGTGAGTAATCATACACAATGAGGCAACTGTCTGATTGAGAAGTAGCCATGGTAACCAGAGACCTCAAAATCAAGACTCAAAAGGTCCATTTACCACACAAACCTCAAGATCAGAGAAGCACATTTGCTTTGCCTATGACTACAGTCACACAAATTACTATAATGCATGGTTAATATAATATGGAGTCATTTTATTCTCACACTGCTCTCTGCATAAGAAAGGAAATGTATATTTTCGCCTTTCAAGCTATCTGCCTATCTTAACCTCCACACCTGAATATCTAACAGTGTGTTGTACAACGATAGTGATTTATATAGTGCAGCCCAGCACTCTGAGAAATGTGTTCTGCAAAATCAATATTTTAGACATGGGTTTCCATGTAAAGTAGCATTCCATTATTGGAAACTGGGAACTGCAAGCATTTTATTTCTTCCTAGTACATATGAAGCAGGAAAGTGTGTTTGTGTTTTTGTGTGTGTGTGTGTGTGTGTGTGTGTGTGTGTGTGTGTGTGTGTGTGTGTGTGTGTGTGTGTGTGTGTGCGCGCGCACATGTGAGTGCGTATGTGTGAGTGCATGCACATGTATTTTTTATGAGCATATAGCATGTGGATACTTTCATTTAATAAAATAATCCTATGATGTGAAAAATCTGCAGTAGCTGTAAAGTTGTCTTGATTCTTTTTAAAATATCTTTTCTCTCCTAATTCTTACAGTTTAAGAAACTATTCAAAACTGTTTCTACTATGCCATATTCTTTTTTCAAACTACATACACACAAACACACAGACATGTAACAAAAGATGCTGAAGTTGTGGTAGTTTCATTGTCAGATCACAGAAAGGCATCCCTAATCTTATTATTTATCAGATTTATGGAATAAAATCATAGTACATTAAGCTCCACACTTCAAAGTGTTGTTTTGAAGAAAAAATGCTATGTATTTAGTAATGTTTCTCATGCTTCTGCATTTGTTTTATTCTGAAACTTAAAATATGTGGTCGCATGCTGGATTAGGTGATGGCGTAGCCAACCTCATCATAAATGAATAATCTTGTTATAAAAGCACTGCAAGAGAGGATTTGAGGATTTGCAGAATATCACATTGCACCTATGGTACAGGTGCCTGCATGCATCGTGATACTGATGAAATGAAGCAAGAGTATATTCCAAAGCATGTGGATATCCTAGAGCCACGCTTAAGATGTTATTTGTGAAGAAAGTTAAAATACAAGACAGATCATTTTCATAAGACAGTTTAAAGCATCTTAAGAGAACCGGTGCTTTCTTTTGTTCCTCTTACATTAAGATTCATATAATAATAATTAAAGAGCACTGCATTTTGTAGCTTGACATCATTTTAGTTCAAAATACTACTACTACTAATAATAATAATAATAATAATAATAATAACCTCCTCCATTTCAAGTAAGCAAGACTTAAAAGGTTCAGTTAGCAGTAAAATGTCAAGATCAGAGAAGTACATTTGTTTTGCATATGACTACAAATACATAGATTTCTATAATTCATGATAAAGTATGGAATCATTATATTCTTACACTGTCCTCTGCACAAGAAAGAAAATCTAAATTTTAACCTAGAAGCTATCTGCCAATCTTTACTTCCATACCTGAACATCCGACAGTGTGTTGTGCAACACTAGTGATTTATGTAGTGCATCTATCAATGCATAGCCTGCACTGGTCCCACCTAAAGTAATTTAACCTTTTCCTATGTTTCATCTAGTTTGAAGGCACAATGTTTTCACTGATGTCACTCAGTTCTCTCAGCCTTACGCTTAGAGCATATGGTAAATGTGATAAAATTTTTCTAAGTAGCACAAGTCAGCATCCTGACAAGCAGGGTTACAACCAATTGCCTTTAGCTTTAAGCAATATCAGAACCTTAGCTAAGCATATGCTAAAACACATTAAAATTTACTCCAATGGAAAAACTTTACTCAGAAACTTATAATTAATACATTAAAAGTCAGAGAGACAAACTTTACTACTCTTTCTACCTCTTTGAAATGTTGATAACACAATGACGTCTTTCAAAACTTATTTCAGAAGTGACCACTGATGCAAGACTTATCATTTAGTCTGCATGTATAGGGACTCGTCATTTCAGCTACCTTTCTGCCATTTTCTAAAAGCAAATAAATGTCTCTCTCATCCTCTAATAGTGATGCCTACCATTACAATGCATAAGCTCTCTCCAACATCACACCTGCAAATAAAAGCCAAGTCACAATTTGACCATGTTGCATATTTGTGAGTCCTTCAACAGACAGCTCTCCATCTCGGCATAACTCTGACCTTTGTTGTTCAAGAAGACAAAGGCACAAAATCTGGGTCAATCATTTGAATATTTATCTAATTCACTTAAAAGTTAATAGAACAAATGACTTTGCATCAACATGCATTTAATGAACTATAAGAAGTTGTAACTCTTAGTGCTTAGTGTTACTGACCCACTGCAATCTTAAGTGATTTACCAGAAAACTAAATATTTTATGAAGGACAGGGCAAAAATATGAGGCAAAACTGGGGACAATCTGCAAAATAAGTGACATTTCGTGGTATGCATCCCAGGCCTTAAAACAAACCTCTGTCAATTTACTAAAATTACACAGATTACCTTTACAGCCCATAGCCACTAACCTCCTACAGGCAGTTATCTCTCTGTTTATCACCACCCAGTGTTTTATCCACATCTTACAAGAATAAGCCAATGCAAATGAGGATAGTGCTAGTATATTTTAAAAGGTGTCACACACATACCCTCCCGACAACACTTTTCAGTCTGGGAACAACGTATTACTCCTATATTAGGAGGGCTTGGAGTTGAAATGAAGATACAAACTATAACGTGTAAATGATAAGAGGAATACTAGGCAAAGATGAAATGCTAAGTTTAAAGGACTATGGTGCAGGGAAAACATCATCATTTCAATCACAACAACCAGATGCACTGAAAAGAGTAAAAAGATGTAAACGGATAGATTCAATAGCTCTTCTTTCTGCAGCAAAGTTAGTCAATGAGGAGTTATGTTGCCAACATATTCTGCTGGCTCTGTATAATCTTCACGGGTTGTCTATATCTTAGCAGGGGCTAGGCATGGTTTATCTATCCACATGACCTGCATCCCCCTCTTTGTAAGATATTTTCACATCCTTCAACCTGTCCCCTATAGACAGAAACCTAAGGGCTGCTGGGACTTCAGTGGCGAATCTTGAATCTTCTGACTTTTGGACCTTTCTTTATCAAAGTCTGCACTTATGAAATATGAAATATGATATTAAGATGCCTAGTGAGTTCTTACTGTCAGAAAGTCCAAGAGTTCCTTAAACAGCTGTCTGCATGAAATATGTGACCAGGCATAGTTTTCTATTGCATTCTACCATGCATTTGATTTATCATAATAAAACTGACTTTGTATATAGTTTGTTTTGTTTGCTGTTTTATTATAGTTATTATTATTTCTACTAATCTTTATTTATTTGACTTTTTATTTGTGCTTGTGCTTAGGCTTAACACATTAATAAATCAGAATTTGATGCTAATGAGTTAAAATCTATATTTAGTCACCTTAGAACTGTCCATATAAATTTGTATGACATACCTCAAGAGAAAACCCGGGATTACAATATGGATAAAAATCCAGTAGGCCGATATAGGGAACAGGCAGGCAGTCCCAGCAGGGTAATGGTTAAGGCAGGTATTATAATTTCTCATACATACAGCCATTTTTGATAAATATTTAATTATTTTCCACTGCAGATGGGTAAAGGAAACATAAATACTTGCCAGCTCTTCAATTCTGGGTTGCATATAGGCCTGTAAAGTACAATTCAGAGAAGACATAAAGACACTACAGAGAAGGAGGAGAAGACACAATGGAGTACTTTTTCATCTGTCATTTTATGGACTAAATGCACCACAAAGACTTTATTGAGTTTCTAGGACTATAACTGCAGTTTAACAGCATCTGGCGAGATTAGAGACTTTCAAGTAAATTTAATTTTTACTGAAGAAACAGTGTGTTAGTTTTTGACTGGCCCGCTGCTACAGTAGTGTATGAAGAATCATCCAGTCCTTAAATAACCAAAGGTTTATACATTCTGTGATCCTTAGGGCTGAACTGCTAAAACACAAACTGGAGAAGGCAATAGAGAACTCTAGAGAAGAAGGAAAGAAAAGATCACAAAATCCTTTTCTCTTTGAGTGTTTACTGTTTCAATGCACAAACAAGATTTTATTGCATTCCTAGCTGCATATCTGCAGTGTACCAGCCTCTGGGGACAACAGAGTCTTCTACATGACAGCTACTTGAGTTTAGGGTTACCACCTGTCCCACTTTGTGAGGGGCAGTCCCTCCTTGGGCAGTTGTGTCCTGACAAAAATTTTTAAAAATGGCAAATGTCCTGAGATTTTAGGACAAAATGATTTCTTATATTTATGTAATAGTTGCATAAAACAGTTATTCTGTATCTAAAATACCTAAATTGTATAAGAAACAGAAAAAGCAACTAAAATGCTACAAGAATAAGCTTTTATTTAGGCAAAAAAGTTAAGTTCTATCCTTTGTACTGACCGTGAGTACAATCTATAAAATAAATACAATATAAATATAATATAAAATAAAGCCTATAAAATCTGATGTTTGTACTGAAAATGTCCCACTTTGGCCATTTGAAAAGGTGGCAACCCTCCGTGAGTTAGATTTCTGACGAGGGATCAGAATGCCTGTTTTGGACTGGCTGGCTTCTGTAGGGGCAAAGCCTGGATTTTTTTTTGGCTGGATTCTGCTGGGGTGAAATCTGAAAGACTTTAAATAACTGAGGGCTGCTAGCTTATTATGCTGCTGCATTGTAATGTGGAGTTAATTATACTGGGTAAGTAGCACAAAACCCTGGTCTACAACAGGGAATGCAACCTCTGCACCCTAGTTGCAGATCTTATAAATGCTGCTGCCTTTTTTTTGTCTCAGCATAGTTGATTTATTATTATTGATGTTATTGTTAAGCTTGAAGCCAGTACATTGCTGATACTAATGCATTAGGCTGATACTTACTCAATAGCCTTACCAATCAAACTAGATTGGTGTGTTTATTTCCTAACTTCCACAATTTTAGCTTTGTTATTATTTAACAAATCTGCATTTGTTGGCGCACTGTATTTAGCAAAGCATGTCAACTATTGTTTACCTGACTGACTGCACTCAACATTGTATTATAGACAATGGAAGTTGTTATATGTTGGCTGTTTATTTGTATTTAAGTTCTCTCAGTATATCAAACAACTCAGACTGCTTAACCAAAATAAAAATAAAAAATACAGACAATGGAACCCACAGCAATATTATACCAATTTTATTGAAAATTAATGGTATGATATTGCCATGGTTTCCATCGCCTCTCTCACTATATAATTGTATTTATGGTTTGCTATATAGAGTTGAAATTGTCTGATTGCTGCTCATCTGTTTGCATTTAAGTTACTTCATTCAATAAACTACTTACAGTAGAAATTTTTCTTTGCTTGTTATTTTGTTAAGTTATGACTGTACTTCAACTGTTTGCATCTCATAAATTAGCACTGTTGATCTACTGAGTATATCATTATTAGGATTAAGTGATATTGTATTCACGTACTTTGATATGATTGCATTGCTGTTCATTAATGGCAATAAGCATGGGAGGATTGCACTGCTGCGAATATTAATTTAAGTAGTCCTACACCTTTGCCAGTTAATCATTCTAGTTAGATAGAAAACCTATTAACTCAGATATTGATTGCATTTTATGATCAAGTTTGCTGTTACACTGCTGCTTGCTACTGATTGTTCCTGAACAGGTTCTGTCTAAGATGAGCTGGAACCCTAGATAAAGAGACCCAAGGCACCCACCTTTAATACCCACCACCCCTCCCCCCACATACCCAGACAAAGTCACACCCAGTGTCTCCCAACCTACCATCTTTTCTTCCTTTTTCCCACTGTTTATCTTGCTCTTTCTCCTGCACTCATCCATTCAACACACCCTAACTTGACAACACTGCACTCTAATAACTATGAAGTAAATAGCTACATTAAGTAAGGCGGACCCAGGAAGCATAGTGGGGGGGGGGGGTCCTGGATGCTGTGAGGTACATTGTAATGTTTTTTATGCATCCAAAGATGACCTGAAAAAATCCTTATTAAAGAAAGAAATTCAGTCTTATTCTTCAACTTTGCTTTTTCCTGCAGCCTTTCAACACAAACTAACTGACCAGGACTGCACTGTAATAACTGTGGAAGAAATAACTGAATTAAGTCAGTGGTCTGCAAGAGGGTAGGCCACCATAAGCAATGAAGGTTCTAGATATAGTGAGATGCATCTGAGAGCTGTAATGGACTGAACAAAAATCATAAGAAAATACATTGTCTTCTTTTTTTTTCTTATTTCAAGGAAGAAGTAAGTTGTACCCAAGGCTCAATGCTCAAAACTAGCAAAAAAGAAGTTTACAATAAACTGAGAAGAGAAATGTTTCTGAGGATATATATAAATCATATCTAAAAATAGTACCTGCATCTCTTCCTGCATCCTTCCAAAAAGCAGATACCCTCTGATTCTCTGACTGAAATTTTACTTTTCTTTGCTATGTAAAATGCTAAATAAATACCTGAAAAGTTCCACTAGAAGAAAAGCGAGAGCTCTGTCCTAAGTGGACACCTAGATGACCTATGCATACGGCTGGAAATGCTACTGACCATTGTGATCTTATGGCATTTAAATCTCTTGGGCTGCAGTAGTACACTGTAGATTACTAGATTATACTGTCTGATGGTATCTTGGCACTCTTGCTGACTGTTATACTGTTATGCTGTTACAATCTCCTGATCTGCAGTTGTACAGTGTAGATTACTAGATTATACTGCCTGATGGTATCTTGGTGCTCTTGCTGACTGTTATAGTGTTATGCTGTTACAATCTCCTGATCTGCAGTTGTACAGTGTAGATTACTAGATTATACTGCCTGATAGTATCTTGGTGCTCTTGATGAGTCACACCCAGTAATTACTAGATTATCTTGGTGCTCCTGCTGATTGTTATACTGTTATGCTGTTACTGCATTGTAGCTATTTGCTCTACATTTACTTCACCTGGAGCCACTGCCTTAGACTATCTGTTGCTCATTCTCACTAGTTAGGTGAGGACAGAATTAACCTATTTCACCTATCTGACTGCACTTGATCACCATTTTGACCACTGTTGTTTTGTATTACTGCTTGCATTGACTATTACCCTGTTAGAGAAATTGAAGCTATTGCTCTGAGTTACTGCACTCATAACTGTTAGGTTAGACTACTGATTTAAAGTTGTCACTTGTTACTGATTACTTTTAGCCATTGCTACTTGTTGTGTTTTTTTTTTTGTGAATGTATCTCGAATATTATTCTTTATTTTATTCTTAGCTTAGTCTGCACACATTACTGTACCAGAAAATTGTCTCCTCTTCTTGTATCCATTGTTACATCCCATATTGTCTGGTTTTACTCTTCTCTATTCTATTCTTCTCTGTTAGCAGGTTAGGTTTGTTAGTTATCCTGTTTTCTCATTCCATACTGGCTGAGGATGGTCAGTCCTTTTTTGCCCTTGCCCTAGCCAGCCCAGCCTAATTAGGTTAGGTGGCAGCTGTAGCAATGTAGCACTGCCTCCAAGCTTTTAAAAAAACTTTGTTTTTAAAAATAAAGTGTAAGTGTCAAAATAGGTGCTAGTACTGAAGGAATTTTCTCACCCAAACTCAAACCCAACACAAAGCTCAACACAGATAAACAAACAGAAAACCAACATGCACCCCAATTATAACAGTAATTATATGAGTAGATTCAATAACAGTAATTCAGTTTAGTTGCAAATAAAATTTTAGAATCCCATAAGCCATTTATTACTTTTATTACTTTATTATTAAATTATCCCAGTATTATAATATTTTCTCTTTTTAAAGGCTAAAAGATTTTCCTACACTCTAATAAACCTATTTAACAAATTATAGGCCTGACCAGTCCTCAAAAAGGTTTTTAAGGTTTTAAGAATGGTAATTTTAACTTTGAATTGCTATTTAATTTTTATGATTATCATATTATGTTCAATCAACATGCAACATGGCGCTGTTATAAGTTTCTATAGCAAGCAAATCTCCTCATAAAATCCTATGCAACAGAATATAAAGACAGGCATTCAAGTCTCTCAGTATATGCTCTAGTTTACACTCATCAATTCTTTTCAGATAGTTTTGCTGTGATATATTGCTTAATTTTTAGTTACACTTAGAACAAACAACACAAAATACCACAACAAATAAAAAGTAGGCCAAGGTACCAGGAGGGCAGGAGAGCCAGGGGCAGTACAATTTTTCTACCTGCATGGTCTCTCTTTGATTCTTTCTTCTGTTCAGTGTTTTTGTTTTTTTTTTGTTTTTTTTTTTTCAACACAACTACACGTTCAAAGGACATTGCATAATGCACTTCACATTGCATATTTACAGATTTGTGCAGAACTTCCAGAGATGAGACAGATTTTTTTGATTTCAGATTTTGATTTTTTTTTTTTGAAATTTGTGGCAAATTATTAAAGATTAAAGTTAGAAAAAAATAAAGTTATTAAAGAATAAGAGACAAAATACACTTCAGGACATGTATCTGATAGAATGTATGCTAATGCAAACATGTTTGTCTAACAATATTCTAATAATGCAATTTGTCCCTTTTTTGATTTGCTTTGTGTTTTTTTATTTTTGCTTTGTTTTTTATTCTTTTTTGTTTTGGGTTTGTCCAAATTTCTGTTAGCTGTAAAGAAAGTAATTAATACCTGATGATCTCTAAGAATAAAGTAGTATCTCTACTTGAATGTAGAAGTCTGAATCATTTATAATAATGCTTCATATATTTATTGAAATTTTTAAATTTATATCTATTTTGTCATTATTATTTTAATTACTTTTATCAATTCATAAATTATTCTATCATTATATAGGATACACTTATTACAGTACATAAACACTAAAAGCAAACAAAAAACTAAACTCAAAACTAACATAAAACTAAAAGCATTTTACTTTATATTTGACAAGCCATTTATATTATATTTGACAGATAAGCATTCACTGGATTTTAATAAATTTTTTGAATTAATAGCTTCAGTTTTTTTTATATCTGTCAATTTATTCAACTACACATTATCTGAATTTATTTTATCTGTCTATTATTTCAAATTAACATTATATCTGATACTGACTATCGATGAAACTGGTGTAAAATGTAACTATAATCCAGGAAACTCGTCTCTCTCAATCACCACTCTCTATATCTAACAATTGACAGTGTAAAATCAACCTAGAACATGTATCTCAATGGTTGCAGTTAGGTGCTCAGAACATTTGCTTTATTATAAGTCTTATTACATACAGAAAAACCATTACCCATTGAATAAAAAAAAAAAAAAATTATCATAAAGCTTAAAAAAACCTGTTTGTATATAAAAAAAAAATTCAAAGCCATGTTGAAAAATGTTGTTGTGATGCTTAGTGAATAAAAAAAATGTGAATATAAAAATGTTAAATGTTTAAATTCCATTATACATGTCAAATATAATGACCTATCATATAACCACATAACCTTGATTGCATGATAAACTTGGATCATATAATGCATCTTTGAGCTTGTTACATGATCTAAAATTCCTTAGTCCTTTGCAATACCAAACAAGACAGCAATAAAATTAATTTATAATTTCAAGAAAGCCATTATACATTTAAAACATCGGGTAGCATAATTACTATCATTGTTTTCAAGGCCTCATGCATTCCTAAATTATTTGTACTACCATCAACAATTAAAATAAATATTTTTTCAACATTCATCAATGACAGACAGAATAACAATTAAAACAAGCAATTTAAAATAAAAAAACTGGGTAATTTTAGTAACTATAACTTTTAAACCCTCACATACAACACTTACTAACTTACTACTTTCTTTTATTTCATCCTCTCTTATATATTTTTTTTATTTCTATAACCTTTATATATATTCATTATTTTTTTTTTTTTTTTTTTATTTATATTTATTTCACAACATTTTCACTATTTTTATGTTTAATTTTTCCTTTTCTTAACTTTTTTATATATGTATATTTATAAACTATGTTATTTTTTATATTTTTTTACATTATTAACCTCTTTCCTTTTATATTGATCATTTTTTCATTTTTTCTCATAATTGACACTATTAAAAATTTTCTATTAAATTTTTATTACAATACATTTTTCTTTCTTTATAATAAGTATAATTATTTTTTCAAATAAATTCCATAATTGATTAGTAATAAATTATTAAATAAAATCTTAAAATTAATTTTCAAAAACCTAAACCTAATTCCTTTTGAATTTATGGTATTGAAGGCAAACAATAACATACATGGGCCTACAGCAACCCCGTTCAGTACTGACTGAGAGACATTTTCTTATGGTACATGGCCAGTGGGACATCAGGCATCAGAGACATTCAGCTTCATAGACATGTGTCCATTTACGCAAGGACAGGCCACTGAACATCACGGTGGCCATTAGCAAGCTCAGCAGCCAAAAACACATGGGATGGGTCCCAAGGGGACAATGAGACAGCAGGGTAGTAACAGGGCTTCATGTAGCAGCACAGCCAGGGGGCAAGGTGGTCCAGCATGGGAAAGAAGGCATATGACAGTGCACAATATAAGGTGCCTGTGTGTGATGGCCAGCACACCCACTGGCAGTAAAGTGCTGTCTAGAAAACAAGCTACTGGACATACTGGAACTACACACTACTACAGTACCTGGGATTATGTCCATGCTGTACATTACAACAATACACAGTACAAAACAGTACTGTGACTACACACAACACTACTTTTTTTTCTTCCATTTGTACATTCTTTTTTATATAAGCTGTGACACAGGTGCCATTAATCATTCTCTTACCAAAGTAGGAATTATTAAAGCGCCTCATGGGCTCTTTGGTAATTCAAATAGCCTCCTCAGTCAACAGTCAAATGTACCACCAGGCTGATGTCTGCGCTGCGAAGGCACCCACTCCCTCTATGCATATGATCTGATTTCCAGGGTCAGGTCTAATAACATGATTTATCAATCTTAGACTTACAACATCTGCATCTATTTCTGTTTTCTGCATCTAATAAATTCATTACAAACAAACAATAATTATATCCATATATCTATTATCAAAATCTTTATTTTTTTGACTAGCAATGGTTTATGAACTCATCAATCAACATTTATATATATTATACCCCAGCATATTTAACATTGATTCAAATTTTAACATTGATTTAATTTTGTGTAAGCAAATATTTTCACAAGCTCTTTATCAAGGATGATAAAAAACAGCTATAACAGCTAACTTTCCTGTGAATCCTATTATTACACTCTTTTATGCTAAAGACTTAATAACTTTTAATATAAATATGAATACAGAAGATACAGGAACTATATTATATGACCACTATACTCAGATTCTATGATCTTGAAATAAATGAACTGATTTTGATTTATATTTAATCATATAAAATCATCTGCTATAACAGTCTCCAATTTCACCAATTTATTATTCAAACTGTGAGCATTTGTTGATACGCATTTTGAAATGACCTCCTTTGAATTTAAAAGTATCATTGAATCTTCTCTAAAAATTCTTTAATTATTTTTTTTTAAGGTGATCCTGACACTCTATTACTCGCAACACTCAAGTGTAATTTATTTTTAAAAAAACAATAAATGCTTAATATCAAAAATTTCCCCAAATTAAACAGCTGTTGCTGAGTTTAATAACGATTCATGAATTAAGAAATTTGTATAAGACGTTACCTGCAATCTTAACACTCCTTCAAAATGAGATGCTGGGATGATATCTCCAAAAACTAATTCAAAACCAAGAGTGTTACTTAAATCTTTTGTGTGTCTCACAGATATTTGATAACTCCTCATTAGTCCTGGCTACATCATTATTCCACTTACTACTATAATAACATCATGCCTCAATCCATTTTTGTATATTTTTGATATTATCTCCAATATCAACCATCTTGTATGCCCTCAATGAAAATAATGTAGCTACATTGCTAATCATTTTTGGTTTAACTTTCTCAGCATTGAGTCACTGATGATAAGAAATGACTTCCCATTCTTTACTTGTTTTACTATAAGGGAGCAAGTACTTGGAGTTTTTCCTTTTTTATTTATAGAACTTAAAGAATTTCTTTCTAATGACTTTCATCTTCTGTTTTGGTAAGCTTTTCAAAGTTTTCATCTATATGTATTTCCTCAGCTTCATTCCATAGATGCTTATTATATAAAACTGTGCCATTCTCCTCCTACTAATAATGGCTTTGGAGTTTCAGTTATTACCTCAATAGGTTTATCAAGCCTACACTCCAAAGTTATTACTATATTATCATAACTTAGAAAAGCAGTCTGTTATATTATATCCATAAACACTTCCACTTGAGTACCTACATTATTACTTATAATGGGGAAGACCACAATATGTCCTTTTTCTTTGGGAAGATCCAGTACAAATGCAAAATAAATGTTACGACAATAGATCTCTATCTACTTGATTTACAACGAATGGAAAATACAACCTGCGTTTTAGAATTTTTTTAAATTTTAACATTTGAAAATGTGTTACAGTACTCTGGTTTATTAGATATTTCCTTAGCCATACAATTTTTACAAAACTCATTATTTTCTGTAAAATGTACAATGCTCCCACCAAAAATCAAATATTTTAAGTATTCGCTTAAATAACCTTTTGCTAATAAGCCATTAAGACAACATTCATCCATTCATTGAATTTTTGATAAAACTAATCAACAAATGTGCTTTAAAGAAAAATTTTTTTTTTTTTTTTTTTTTTGCTTCTTATTATTAATTGTCTCTAGCAGAGCTCCTACAATATAGAGATTACATGAAGTGCCACAAGCTATTAAACAATGACACAATTTTCAGCAAATTTGTAGGTGTAGGGCCTTGTGGCAGATTTCCTGTAATACTGAGCTCAGATGTAGTGAGCTCCTGCAATATCAGGGCTAGATGTAGAAACCACAGACTATTAAACAATGGCAAAATTCTCAGTAAACTTGTAGGTGTAGGGCCTTGTGGCAGAGCTCCTGCAATATCTAGATCAGATGTAGTCACCACAGACTATTACGCAATGACAAAACTCTCTGTAAACTTGTAGGTATAGGGTTTTTTGTCAGAGCTCCTGCAAAATCAAGGTCAGATGTAGTGATCACAGGCTATTAAACAATGACAAAATTCTCAGTAAAACTGTAGATGTATGGCCTTATGGCAAAGATCCTGCAATACTGAGGTCAGGTGTAGTGATCTCCTGCAATATCAAGTTCAGATGTTGTGACCACAGACTATTAAACAATGACAAAGTTCTCAGTAAAGTTGTAGCAGTAGGGCCTTCTGGCAGAGCTCCTGTAATATCGAGGTCAGATGTAGAGACCTCAGGCTATTAAACAATGAAAAAATTCTCAGTATAATTGTAGGTGTGGGCCCTTGTTGCAAAACTCTTGCAATATTAATGTCAGATGTAATGACTGCCAGTTATAAAACAATGTCAAAATTCTCATTAACTCATTAACCTTGAGTACCTTCTCATGGCGCCTCTGTGCTTACATCCGAGCACGCTATGAGAAGATACGAATTGCAAGCTGTTACCCCCGAGTGTCTTAAACAGGTGTGAGAAACTATAGTGCATATTTGTAATTGAGCTTAATGTAAAATACTCTGAAATTGTAACTGAACTTGTAATTTACCTTATTTAGTTACAATTCAGCATGTTTTTACATTAAGGTTTCATTAAACTTTTAGTGGAAAAGTCTACTTAAAAGGTTGTTGATAAAGCAAGTGGTGGCAGCCAATCAGATTCTTGCAATCTAAGCCACCACTGGCACAACACCTCTACCCCCAACCTAATTTTCTTTTGTTTTCCCCAAATAAATAGAGAGTCCAGCAGCAGGTATTCCCTTTCTTTTTGCTAATATTTGGAGATTTTACCAGCTACTGGATCCCTCTATTTTATTTGGGCACTCAGGAATTGCACGGATTGCCAGAGATCGTTAGAGAGGCACACCGGTATGGCAGTTGCTACATGGAGTTCCCGGTTCAACTTCACTCTAAAAACTATGATAAAAATATTATTATTGAAAGAGAGTCAGTTGATTTTATATGTGATGCCCTTGTTCAATGGCCAGTGTAGTAGTTATCAAGGTTTAACTCTGCGGAGGTCAGAACAAGGATGTAATCCTGTTTTTCCTTTTCCTCATATCCGGAACTCCCACCATAAATACAATTTTTTCAGAGTCATGGCTTGCTTTTTCACTTGCGCACTAATGTGCAGTTAAAACTTATAGCCAGGTGATTGTTGGTTTTGAAATATTCTAGACTGGATCCTTTTAAGTTTAGTGTCTTGTGTGCCTTGAGCATTTTCATTAGATAACAACAACTAGATATTTGATTCTGCCCGACATGATATTTGTAAAGAGGCGGAGATAAGGCAGAGTTTCTGGATACGACTCAGATGAGTGCTGTTAGATATTAATTAGTTCTCAGCAGCCCATAACAGTTATCTAGTCAGTGACAGTAAATTATTATATGCATTTTATTGTTGATTGATTCATACTGTGACAGGGAAATGTTAGTAGTTTTTAAAGGGACACTATGCCAATTGGAAATAAAGTTCCAGGCTTCAGACTGAGAATCTAACATTGGAAAAGTTACTTCCCAATTTTTTAAATCACTTGTTAGGTGAAAGGTACGACCACCCATAGCATCATCTTTCGATTTCCAGTCCTGTTTTTGTTCCCTGTAAAAAAAGTCCTTTTATTATTGGTTATGCACTAGGGCGCCTTCAGTGTCATTTTTTTTAATTTAACAGAATTATGTATAAAGTGGCTGCTCTGATTTATTTGTCATTTAGCTCTCTCTCACGCACACACAGATGCACATATACCAGACCACATGCAATGTTTTTTAAATGAATGAAATTGCAGAAGAAAACACTAAACATTGCAAATAAAGGTAGCTCAGCAGGGGCAGCAAAACTGTACTAACTTTACTAGGAATCATTCATTCTTTCATTCCTTGAAGACCGAATGAAAGAATGAATGAAATTTTCTTGTCTGCGGTATTTATCAGCATTTGAAGCATGGAGCTTCTCTAGTCTCACTGAGCAATCCACAGCAGTCAGTAAGCAGGTAGAGACCATAAGCAGTCTTGCATTACAACTTTTTGATCAATAATTCAGGGAAAAAGCAAAAGGGGGGACAAATAACTAAGGTCAAAATCATACTTTTTTAATTACTTTTTGCAATTTACTTATAAGTTAAAAGAATGGTGAGTTTTGCATCAGTAAGAATTTCCTGGAAGTTAAGGAGATGAAACTCTGTCTAGCATTATTGATTTGGTTTAATGATTGTTGGTTTGCAAGAAAATTAAGCACACAAATACACAGATGCAACATTTTTTTTTACTGAATGAAATTGCCAAAGCTAGCACTTAACTTTGCAGGTTAAAGAAGCTCAGCAGGGGCAGCAAAACTATCTTAACTCTAATAGAAATTATTAATTCTTTAATTCCCTAAACACTGAATGAAAGAATGAATGAAATGTGCTTGTTTGCGGTATTTATCGGCATTTGAAGCACGGAGCTTCTCTGGCCTCACTCAGCGATCTGCAGCAGCCGGCAATCAGGTAGAGGCGAAAAGCAGTCTTTCACTCAACTGGGGTGTAGTATAGCAATAACCCATGCCTGGGTGTGGGCAATGCTGGATTTACCCACGGTTCAAGGGCGCCCGCAGGCAGGTGCAAGGCGGTGCACTTGTGCCCCCTGGAGTCGGCTGACTAGTTAATCTTTTAATTTAAAAAAAAAGTGTTTTATTTTAGGGCATTCTTCTTTAAGAAGAAAGAAGTCCAGTCGCGGGCGTGCTGACATCATTGCACAGTGCACATATTTTCAAGTTTGTGAGCGAGAACTGAAACAGATGGTTTTGGGTTCGCAAGCGGGAACTGAAACAGACGGTGGACTTCACTGAAGATGGGACACTTACGAGCGAGCGGGAACTGAAACGGAGGATGGGATACTTTCAGAGTGAGTAATGTGTGTGTGAAACGGTTTCTGGACGTGTGTGTGTGTGTGTGTGTGTGTGTGTGTGTGTGTGTGTGTGTGTGTGTGTAAAATTCCCCAATACTAGTGTGCAGATGTACAACTTGACAGTTTATCTTATTATGTGTAAAAACTCATAAAAAATATTGCAATATACAAATTGCTAAAAAATTTATAAATCAACAGCCATCATTCTGAAATAAATGTGAACATGTTGCCACACACAGAGTGAGCAAAACATTAGTAACCAAAGGTCTTCTCTCAAAAATTGCTACGGATGGAAACTTATTCTCACCTGCTTTGCCAGTGGCATGGAAGAGGCTGTAAATGTTAACAACCCCCTCCCACCCCAAAAACATATCAGCAATTTGTCAATCCCCAAAACAACCAATAGAGCAGAGCTGTGCTCTATTTAAACTTGAGAATTTACTTCCTGCTGTATTTATTAGATTTGTTTACAAGAGTGTGGAACTGATCACAGAGGGCCATTCTCAAACCCAGTCCACAAACACATTCAGAAACAAAAAATAAGGTTTCAACATTTACTTAAGCATGTTTCACCTTTCAATTTTCAATGAAAGAAACAGTATTTACTTCTACAACAACTCTGGTCATTGTGAAGCAAGATATTTCACTGTATTCTTTAGCCAAAGAAATGGCATGGCATGGCAAGGCACAGCTATGAGTCTGTGGTAAAACTGCAACTAAACATCCACAGACTTAGAACTGACATATTCTATAAAAGTACATCAGAAAGTACTACACAAACAGGAACTCAAAAAGTTTATCACACATACATGCATGCACACACACCATACTGTCACACACTTATTCATCATTTTGTATTTTGTTACCAGACCTGTACATGGATCCTTCATAAACAAGGCAGTTCAATTTATACACTATAACATTTCAAATATTTTGGGAGCCTAACAATATATGCACATGAGTAAAAAAGGCAGTAGTCAGGAATCCAGGTTTAATTATCAAATATCTTTGCAGTTTACCTTCGTACTGGATCAAAAAAAAAAAAAACACAGATAACATGAAAACAGACAACATGCACTCACAGAGAATACATACATAGACGCAACAGCTAACAGTACATCTGGTCAAAAAGTTTATAATGCTTACTGTAAATGTAGCATTCTTGGATAAACTGAATACCATAAATCTATTAATAAACATACAGATGTACTGTTTAAACATTACAATTAAGTAACAGCCAAACTCAACTGAGAACAAAAGGCACAATCTGGAAGAAAGTTACATGGCATTGGCCAACACATATAATCAAAAAATTAAAAAAATGAACATTTGTGAAATATTAAGTACATGACAATAACACAGCCTGTGCATGACTGTGCAAAAACAGTGAATATGGTGAATTGTTCAGAAAACATTTTACAGTCAGCCAACACTATCTTTAAAAAAATGCTGCACATGCAGCCACGAAAAACACACCATGATATTTTCT
The DNA here is from genome assembly GCF_019279795.1 of Protopterus annectens. Lineage (NCBI taxonomy): Eukaryota > Metazoa > Chordata > Ceratodontiformes > Protopteridae > Protopterus > Protopterus annectens. The sequence continues at coordinate 8,192,186 of NC_056736.1, read as the reverse complement.
GCCACAACTCACTCATTGCTCCTAAGGGGACTTAGCAACCTCAGCTCATCTAGAAAGGCAGAAAAACCTTTGCAAACAACACTGCTGGTTCCACTGCAGTGGCTAAAATGTCAAACAAGCAGTTTCAAACTATTCCACCCAGCTTAGTGACGCATCATAGAACTCCGTCAGGTAAATACTACAGCCATATGTGTTGACCCCGCCAGCCACACACACACACACACACGCACACACACACACACACACACACACACACACACACACACACACACACACACACACATATATATACACACAATCACACCAGGCACCTCTTCAGCATCTCATCTGTTAATATACATATGCAGGTATATTTCCACTTATATATTTACTTACTTGGTAATAAAGTGAATCTGAGTATGTTGTGATGTCTGCTTTCCAGGGTTGCTCAGAAGAGAACCTGACTGGTAACTAAGTGACTATGACTGTTACAGCATGAACACTAGTGATTGTATTAGCTGAATCTAGGCCTATTACTCAGATTCTATCCAGAAGCTGCCATAAAAGTTGTTTAACTCAGTATTACTGAACTTAATCATCTCACCTACTACAGGTAATAAGCCCAAAGTGGGTCATTTCTTCCTAACAAATCTTGATGTTCTACAAGACAGCAGGCAACCCTTCACTGCAAAGAACTCAAATTCTCTTATTGATGGAATTAGAAATACTAACATACAGCAAAACTTTATTTTTATTAAAGTGTTTCAGTTACACTGCCATATGTATCTACAACGTTTACCTTTAAATAATTTTACTAAAATGTTCTTCCCTTGGTGTTTTCCTGCTGAAAAATAGAACAGGTAATAATGCTATCAGGTGCTACATGGTGGTGGGTAGAGAATAAGACTTGAACCTTGTACCTTGGGCCCAAGTGGCAAGAGCCTGAATTCCCTACCCACCACCATTTGTAAAAATGTTGCAGGTTTTTCCCTCATACTTGTTCTGTTCCTCATAAAATCTGTGGTTTCTGTATTTGTGTCCTTGCAAAGCCAGTAGTGCATTGGTGCAGTTGTAGCATTGTTGCCTGACAGCTACATGTTCTCTGGTTTGATTCTTGGCTGGGGTGCCTTACCTTCTGTGTGGAATCTGTATGCCCTCCCTGTTTTTGCTTCCTCCCATCTTACAAAAACATGTCTGTCTGGAGTGTTTCTCCCTGGGCCTCTGCTAAAAATTAGCTTTTGTTCCAAGTCAGACTTTCCTGGTTAACAAATGTTAAAAAATGACACTCATTAGAATATCAGACTTCATATTCTTCAGAAAGTGCATGGTAACACAAAAGCTTTTATTCTAGCAATTCTCTAAGTGTGTAAGATGGATATTTGAAATTTATCCCTATCTTTGGGACTGTATTCCCCCCATTATTGGCTTCATCCAGGTTTTGTGCTAACGTTGAGAGCTATGGTAAGAACTGAATTCACTGAATATGTTTGGGGGACATATTCCACCATTACTGGCTTTGTCCGGGTGTTTTTTGCTAAGAGGTTGAGAGCTATGGTGAGAACTGAATTCACTGAATGTTTGGGGGCTGTATTCACCCATTATTGGCTTTGTTCAGGTGTTTTGTGCTAAGAGATTGACAGCTGTGCTATGGTGAGAACTGAATTCACTAAATGGTAGCCATTTAAGTTTCAGTCTTCCTCTTTCACAAAACAGCTGATTTGGCATAGTGGTATGTTGCTCTGACTGTTTTGCATAGGGTCCCCTGGGTTCAAGACGTGACAGTGAAATGTATGGTGGTAACACAGCATTTTATTCTAGCAACTTTCCAACATTATACAAGCAATGTTTAAAATGTGTCCCTGGTTTTTGGCCTTTTGTCCCCCCCCCCAATAAATTTTGGCTTTTTCCAGATTTCTTGTGCTGCAAAGTTCAGAGATACAGCTGAGTGTCAAGTAGATTTTACAAGGAGCTGAGAGCTGCAGGGGAGCAAAAGTTTAGTGCTGCTTATGCTTAGTCTGCTTGCATTGTTAATAGCACAACAGGTAGTATACTTGCTTTTGATGCTGAAGGCTGTGGGTTCTACTCCCACAGTAGGTAGATGCATTGCTGATACTGTACTGTGTTGTAAAGGGGGTGGATGCTGCAGTCCTTTTTGGCAAAGATACATAGTAACTATGAACCTATTATCAGTTTGCTATCCATTCCCTATTGCGATATTACTAGCTTATCATTTTTTTAATGCATGCAACAAAGGCAATTTATTCTTCAAGGGCAACAGGCACTTTATTTGTAGATGAAACAATGATATATAATGTTGTTTGCTAGCAGCAACCTCTTTATTAGTTACAGATTTCTTTTATGTGGATTTTACTACTTCAAAGATTGTGCATATTTACTGATACTGGTGGACTATAGAAGGTTGAGTAGACTTTTTACGATGGAAATGTTCTGAATTGGGCAGTTTTGTCATTGGTGAATGCATTTTGTTTCATTGTTTACTGGAAAAATGTTCAAAACAATAAATTAAAAATGCCCTCTAACAACTGTATTATATTGTACAAGGAATATAATGTAATACAGTCAGGAAGATGTATCAAAGAGCATGTGTATGTTTCATGTACAAGGGGCCTATGATTTTGAAGACAGCCCAGAGTTAACATTTATCAGCCACTGGCAAAATGTATTTTCTTTGAATGTGGGTTTAAATGCTGTTTCAATGCATGTGAGTTTCAAGGGCAGATAACTTTTAATGTTAAGTCTATTTTCATTGTGAGACTGCATTGCTTTGTTTAACAGATATCTATTAGGGTTTGTGCTGTAAAATGCAAAATAAAACTTTCAAATGAAATCTAAATCATTGCAGAAGTAAAGCAGTATGCACATTACAGTGTTTATGGTAAATGGGGCAAAATAACCAAGGAATGGGACATTGGAATGGCTGTAGGGGGGAGGCTCCATTCGACCATGATTTTGTGAGGGGGTAGCAAACTCAGACAGCCCCGGTTGAACTATACCTCTCACTTGTCCATATTTTTGCAGAATGAATAGATATTTGCTTCTTATTTTTGGTTTGTTCCTCATACAATGAAGTCACTAAATGACAGACATTGAGTTTCAGACGTCATAACCTTCAGAAAAATACATGCTAATGCAAGACCTGTTATTCTATCAACTGTCTTAAGTTTATACAAGAGCAATTTTTAGTAGTGTTTGTATGTTCCCCCAATATATTTGGCCTTGTCCAGATTTCCTGCATTAAGAGGTTGAGAGGTATGCGCTTTGTAGAATTAGGAATATCCAAACCTCTCCATTGTCCCCAACTTTGGCTCAAAATGTTGCTGTCCCCTAATAATCCTTCCTCAAAATGGCAATTTTGGAAGAAAATGTGATTGAAGTCTCCTAGAATAATGGTGTTGGCTTAATGCATAGGGACACCATATTAGATAGGTAGGAGATATGGACTGATGGGATACATAGAGGGGACCTATAGTTAGGTATGACACAGGAGTTTTGTTAATGCTAAGTTGGATGCAGAGGAATTCCACGTCATTATCTCACCTAGCAAGTCTGGAGATGAAATGTTCTTTAAGAATATGTAGACACCATCACCTTTTCATCTCGGGTGATAGGCCTGAACTTGTGGCAGGTATTGAAATCTTGCATTAAAGGAGTGTCATCGATCTTGAACTAGGTCTCTGTGATGATGCATATATAGATGTTTTCCAGGGGAAGCAGTGCTGGTAAGGAGTGGACTTTTTAGCTTAGCCTCTGAAAAGGAAATTGGTTATTTTCTAATTCATGTAGCTATAAAATTCAATATAAAAACTGTAAAAGTTTCTGAATGCAAACACACTATTTATTAAAGCAGCATCATGGTAGGTAGTACTTCAGCACAGAGAGATTCAACTATATACATAGCCATGAGTTCCTTTATACCTTTCTGTCAAAAACAAGCACACACCATGGTCACACAGAGTTTACAGTTGTTGCAACTTTGAAAAAATCTATTTATGTATTTCTTGTACTAAGAAGTTGAGGTGTGTGTGTGACAGAGTCAGAGAGAGAAATGCCCTAGTTAGCTCTAACAGGTGGAATTTATTTTCAAATGCATTTTCAAGGAATTGTGAGCTTCAAGGGAAGCAAAGGTTACTGCTGCTCATGCTAAGTCTACTTAAAATGTGCAACTGTTTTGTTTAGCAAATGGTATCATTATTGTGGTATAGAATTTTAAAGCAGTGTTAGCACAGCAGGTAGCATACTTGCATCTTGATGCAAAGGGCTGTAGGTTCTATTCATACAGCATGTACATTTGTATTTTAAGGGGGGTATGGTACTGCTGTTCTTAGTATGTCCTCCTTTGGATGAGACACCTAATAACTATGAACCTGTTTTTCAGCCTGCCACCCATTCCCTATTGCAATATACCAACTTACCATTTATTTTAATGTAGCACAGGCAATTTATTCTTCAAGGGCAACAGGCACTGAATTTGTAAATAAAACACTGAAATATAAAGTTTTTTCTAGCAACAACCTCTTCATTGGTTTCAGATCTCTTTAATGTGGAATTATTCAGAAGACTTTTACTTCTGCAGAGATTCTGCATATTGATTGATATTGGTGGATTGTATGACAGAAGTTTGAGTGGCCCTTTATGGTTGAAATGTTCTGAATTGGGCAGGTTGTCATTATTGGTTCATATGATTTGTTTCATTGCTTAAAGGAAAAATGCTCAGAACTATAAATTTAAAACACACTCTAACAAGTGGTGCTGTATTATACAAGGGATATAATTCAATTATTATGTAGTATAATTAAAACAGTCAGGAAGGTGAATCAAAGAACTTTTGCATGGTTCTAAAAATGTGTGCAAGGAGCCTATGATTTGTAAACAGGCCAAAGGTAAACTTACCCTGCCACTGGCCAGATGCATGTTCGTTGAATGTGGGTTTCGATGCTGTTTCAGTGAATGTGGGTTTCAAAGGTAGAGAAGTTTTAATGCTGTTTGTTTTCATTGTAAGACTATTGCTTTGTTTAGTTTTAGTAAATGTCTATCAGTGTTTGTGCTATAAAATGTGAAATAAAAGTTGTAAATGAAATCCAGATATCTGTAATCATTGTAGAAGTAAAGCATAAAACAAGTATGCACACTGAGAAATTTGAACAGTTTCTATGACAAATGGGGAGAAATAGCCAAGTAATGGGACACTGGAATGGCTGCATGGGTGGGGGGTGGGGCTAAGTGGGCGGGGCAGCAGAGAGGTGGGGCTGCATGGGCGGGGCTTGGATTTGCACCCCCCCTGCAAAAAATCCTGCGGGCTCCCTTGCCATGGCTGGCGTGGTTTGGTCTTGAGGGCGAAGCCCGAATGGCCAAACAAAGCCAACCATGGGTAAATCCAGCATTACCCACACCCAGAAGTGGGTTATTGCTATTACACAATGACATTATTTAAGAAAAAAAATAATTACTTTTCTTAAATAATGGCATTGTATAATGCCTCCTTGCTGCCCTTCCGCAGCTGTCTGGTATTCTGCGGCAGTTCTGATATACTGCACATGCGTATGCCTACGCAGTACATCAGAGCTGTGGGCAAAAGCAATGGAGAAAGCAAGATCTCCATTGCTTTTTACTGTTTCGCTATGTTAAATGGGTTTAACATAGCGAGACAGCTTTAAAAAAGCAAAGGAGATTCTCCGTCTCGCATTTAACATAGCGAGACAGGTTTTAAAATAAAAAGCAACGGAGAAAGCAAGATCTCTGTTGCTTTTTACACACTGTCTCGCTATGTTAAAGGAGTTTAACATAGCGAGACAGCTTCAAAAAAAGACTTATACTAATGGAAAAAGTCCGGGCGACCAGACCTTTTTCCATTAGTATAAGTCGATTTACGACATGCATGCTGACCAATCAGCATGCACGTTTTGGAATATTAGTGGGGGGGTCATGGTATAATTGCTATTAATTGATGTTGCTAATCACCTAGGAAGCTATTTAACATTGCTGTTACGACAACAAGGTGAGATTTTGCGTTCTATTTGCCTGAGTGCTTTGCCTCTTTGAGAGCTATATGCTAATGAACTGTGATTTGCTACTACAAACTCGCGTCATGATTATGTTTTTTTTTTTTTTATGCTTGATTGCATTATTGTTGAGGTTGTAATAACTCTTGGTGTTTGCAGTGTCTCAGTTGCTGTTAGTCATTTACCCTGGGACAGATTCTTAACAGTACTATGGCTGAGGTTATAGATTAGATTTATTCCATTGTGCAAGAAGTTTAATGATAGATTAATAACATTTTGTTTTAAATTTTAAAATGGTGCTGGCTTTACTGGTTGGTGAAAATCATTAAATACTTGTCTCCCTGGGAATTCTCAAGTATAAAACCAGCCCTGGTGTTAGTGCATCTTTTTAAGTGTTGCTTTTAGTGTTGCTCATGTACTGAGGCTTAAAATGATACAACTAAAAATGGAAAGATGTGTGATTTCTCAGTGAAATAATGATGGCAGACATTTGAATAGCTTTATAACTAGCTTTCTTGACTCATACCATCACAGCAGTATGAATTCAACAGCAGTAAGTTTTTGCCAGAATAAAAAAAAATGTGTTCAACATTCATTTGTACAACAGCCTCTGTGTCATGTTAAAATAAAAACAACATGGACGTTGCCTTCCTTCAAATGTTTGTTATGCAAATAGGAACATTGTAGGTGTTATGGGCATGTGGCAGAAACACTGTGCTGGATAAAAAAGCTTACAATAACCAAATGGTGTACCTCAGGTTATTCATAACTGCTCTGTGACTGTGAGCTAAGAGTGAAAGATTATACAAATAATAACCATATGAACCAACACACATCAGTTTTCTAGGGATTATAAAAGGTAATGCACAAACACATTTAAAATGTGATGCAGGTATAATGCAACCTAGAACATATAAAATGTGCTTGTTTCATACTGCCTTAACTTTTTTGTGTTGCTGAGGCAGAACTATGGTTGGGATTCATACATATTTAATGCATTGTTCAGGGCAACTTAGCATGAGTAGTGGCAACAACAAGATGTAGGTGATTATAAGATGCACTTTAGTTGGACAGGAGGCAAAACAGTGTGTATGAACTCCATATGAGCCACATGATGTAAAAAAAATGGGAACACCAAATTGAGAGGAACAATCCTAGGATTAGCAGAAACTTTAACTCAGCAGTATGTGCTACTGGGCACCACTAGAGCCAGTACCTGAATTTTGCTCAATTCAGATATCCATACTAATGGACAAGTTACAGATAGTGTCTGACATACCACCAGATGCATATGGGTGGGGGGCATTCCACTACCTCACAGACCAGATGTTTGTGAACTATTTCTTCTTGCTCAGGGGGACTATAAAGGACCTTGTCAAACTGTGCTGCCCATAAGCAGAAATGAGCGGGTGCATGTTATATCCATTTCTGAGGATGTTAAGATATGTGTAGCTTCAACCATCGTAGCTACAGGGATAATTCAACAACACACTGGGGACACAATAAGGATATTGCAGGTGTCAGCCTTATGAATACTGAACCAGCTTTTTTTCATTATGCTACAACATGTGGAAAAGCATACTTGACTCCCCAGAACGTCAGGGTGCATGAGTAGTTTTCTCAGTTGATGGAGGGATAGTTGAAGTCACCCAGTATGAGTGTTGGGCTGGACCCTAATAGTTTCTAGGGTGCTTAGGAATGTGGAATGAGAGTCTTGGGACATGGTTGTGGACCTATAGCAGGCTGCAACCTGAATCACCGTCTTACCCACTGTTAGTTGTACCTGAAGTATCTCCTATGTGTTATGCTGGGCTACTAGTCTGGAGATGTGCATATCTTTTATGAATAAGGAGACTCACCACCTTTGGAGCTTTGGTCCATTTTCTGGGGCCAAAAGGTATGGAATGAGTTATAGCCTGGTGGTGCAGGGGTGCTTTCTGCTGCTTTAAACCAGGTCTCTGTTACAGCACAAATGTCGATGTTCTCCATGTTGAGGAGTGCTTTGAGCGAGTGCATCTTGAGATTTACACTTCTAGCGTTGAGCAGCATGACCCTCCAGTTGCTTTTATTTATATCTGTTACGGTGATAAATTGATCTTTGGGACACAGCCTATAAAAAGCACAATAGGGGCGGTAAGAGCCTTAGTCAGTATCTGGAAACCTAGGGGTGACAGATACAGGCCATCTCTGGCAAAGCATCGAGGTATGTCAATCATGTCATCCCAAGCAGACAGATACTGAATCCCCTTAGAATGACACCAGAAACATAGCCAATTGTTGAAGTCAATCATTTTCTGCTTGTACTGCGGTATCATTCCGGGTAATGATATGATGCTGCTCAGGACTACGGTCATATCTGCCTGGGCCACATAATCCAAGAGCTCCTCCATGTCTCTTTTCATGTAGTCCAGGGAGGTACGTCTGAGGTCATTCACACCCACATGGACAATGACAGAGTCATACTTGTACTTGTTATGGAGTGACCTGAGTGCGTGTGTTGTTGGCTTTTCATCCTAGTCGCTAGGTGTAGTAATTTCAGTCAGCAGTGCTACTTTGTCTTTTCATGGACAACCAGATCTGCTTTTCTTGTACCTGCTTATACACTGATGGCAATAGGTGAGGTTAACGTCATCATTTTCTATAATGCTTTGTGGCTCATGTTTCCAGTGTTTTTTTCAGATACTTCCATAGAATGTTTGCACAATCCCCAATGCAACAGTCTTGCCACATTAGTATTCCTTTCAGTGTACAGTCCTTCTGCCATTAGTATATTATAGCCAGCAATATGTGTGACTGTCTCCAATTCTGTTTTACAAAGCTACAGTATTCTGTTTCTCCCACATTATTCAATAGATTTTGTAAATCAAAGTGGGTGTTCTCATCTGTGTAAGATTCCTTTGGGGAAGTTTACTAAGAGCTATAAAATACTCTTGCAGAGATTGGGGATACAGCTAATGCTGAATGTAATCTATTTCTCTATTAATTCCTATATCTCTATTAATGTCACAAGCTGAAAAACATGACAGCTACATACTGCAGTGGTGGGTGTGAATTTGCCATGTGAAAGTCTGAATTACTATTTTTTACTACTTGTAATGTTTCATTTTATTTGTATCCTTGTAAAGAAACTGTGTCATGGAGTTCTAGCTTCATCCACTTACACAGATGAGGCATCCATCCTTCGCTCCATACTTATGTTACTGTTTATTCCTATCCTGTCTTTGCTCCTGGATGTAAGCACATGTTCAGTAAATGTACATTAATGTTTTGATACAGCCTTTGACGGAAGTAATTGATCTCTCAGAAAAGTATTCAACATAATACATGGATGCATGTGGCATAATGGTTAAGGTCCTCATCTCATAAATACAAGGTGCAGGGTTTGATTCTGACCACTAATTGCTAGACTTGTAATTGTCAGCAGACTGATGGTGTACTTCTTGGCCTTATAAATTGAGTTTAATAATTATTTAATTTACATTTTACTTACATGGGGTGATACATTTATAAAACTGCATTTCAAATAGTAGTTGATAGAAATAATATTGCAATGATAGATAACAGGAACAGTGCTGATAAATATATCCAAACATTCTGAATGTATATTCTGATTTAGTCTTTCTTTCTACTGAAAGATATCTGGGTAGTATGAGAAGCTTACTATTTTACTGCTAATTGGTGGCATTGCGCAACCTAACGTCAGTATTAGAAACTTGTGTATTGACTAGAATAGAAAAGTCTAAGTAAAACAATGAGTTCTAATAGTGTACACCAGTCAATTGGAGCCTCACAATTTCTATGAGTGAGTTTTAAGGATAAAAAATACTGACCCTCCTTTTGAGTTCTATGCTTGCATTCATCTTCAGTATGAATTGCACTTCTGCATATATTTACCTAAAACTTCTAGTGCTCAGAGATAGATGTATGCTCTCGGTAATAAATGCTAGGATATTCTCTCATGTCTCCCTGACTCTGTGACTGTGCTTGTTGCCAGTGACCCTTTTTTTTCCACACATAAAATCTGGGTTTTAAAAATTGCTGTCACTGGTAGAAAACTCCTGCCGCAATGCTTTTTAGTTTACTTTTAATATTTCATAAAAACATTCTGAAATCTGACTGATGATGGAAGGAAGCATTATTGTAACTAGTGAGGGGGTTATTCTGGATACCGAAAGGTAGCAAGGTGTTAAAGGCCTAAAATATATGTGTGTGTGTGTGTGTGTGTGTGTGTGTGTGTGTGTGTGTGTGTGTGTGTGTGTGTATATCTTCTTCTTCTTTCGGCTTTTCCTGATTAGGGGTCACCACAGCGGATCACCTGTCCGCTCATGATTGGCAGTGGAGTTTTACAGTGTCGAGTTGCCAGCCCGGCACCCAACCTTCCACAGAAGGCACACACATGCACACACACACACCTAAGGCCAATTTAGAGTGTCCAGTCCACCTGCAGCATGTCTTTGGGCTGTGGGAGGAAACCAGAGCACCCAAAGGAAACACACATAACCACAGGGAGGACATGCAAACTCCGTACAGAAGGCACCCCAGCCCGTGGCCGCCCTGTGTATGCATGTATGTATGTATGTATATATATATATATATATATGTCTTTGGGTCACAAAGTCACTAGTGAGAAGTATCAGTTGCTCAGGGTGGGTGGGGGGAACTGAAAATGTCAACAGAGCAGAAAATGGATCTAGAGGTATTGATAATGCCAGGATTTGGACCATTAGGAGCAGAATAAAAAGCAGAATAAAAAAGTAATAGGAGCAAGGCAATATCTGAAGTGCACAGTCATTCAAGTTGCTATAACTTGTGGGTGTGTGAGTGTATATGTGCATGTAGAGGGCAAGATTCTCAACTGTTCCTGGCTTTTTCCCTCAAATTTGTGTTCAGTTTCTCATACAGTTTGTGGCTTTCTTGTAAAGTGTCGTGGACTGCAGTCACTGAATAATAACAACTATATGATTTTCAGACTTCGTACCCTTCAGAACATGCTTACTGTGACATTACCTGCTAATTATATAAGACCAATATTTAAAATCTGTTCCTATTTTGGGTTTCTGTCTCTGATTGTTAAACTAAGAGGTTGAGGGCCTACTCAACAGGTTATTTGCAGCAATTATCACCTGTGTCTGAGCATGCATAACTTTGCAGTAATGAAATGCAGCTCATTATCACATTAACAATAAGTGCAGTTACAATATGGCACTGAGTCATTATCACTTTTCAGGTAAAACTCTCAACAGCTGTCACTGTTGTTCACATAACTAGAAGTCGTTATCACATCTATGAATGCACAAGCCAGATTTTTTTTTGTCTATGTGGAGTCATTTCAAGCCACCCCTCCCCACTAGTTTATTTCTGTCATTTTATAATTTGTTTGATACACAGTAAAGTCCTCATTCTGGTTATATGCTTCATATTTTTGTGAACTACTGCAATTGAATATTGTATCATATAGTAATTGTGTGTGTGTGTGTGTGTGTGTGTGTGTGTGTGTGTGTGTGTGTGTGTGTATATATATATATATATATATATATATATATATATATATATATATATATATATATATATATATATATATATATATATATATATATATATATATATATATATATATATATATATATATATATATATATATATATATATATATATATATATATATATATATATATATAATATGTGTGTGTGTGTGTGTGTGTGTGTATTTGTGAATTTGGCTCTGGGGACATTGGACACTCCAGCTGTGGTGCTGAAAATAGTGGGCATCGTACTTAGACACCATGAATCTTAAGTTCATCCTGGATGGCAGTGGCAACATGGTAAAATAACTGTGCCCATGGGCTGTACAAATGTACATAATTCACAGTTTGTTTAGGACTTAAGTAATAGAAATTATGATTTTTTCATATTTTGGTAACTAACTTTTGTATGGAGCAAGTGATTGTGCTATACCTCATTTTGAAGACAGTGTTAGTCCTTACAATATTGTAAAATAACTGTGTCTGTGGGCTGTACACATACATATTTCACAGTTTGTTTAGGGCTCATCTTATGGAAATTATGACTTTTTACATATTTTGGGAAATAATTTTGCAAGTGAGCATGTCAATGTGCCAAGTAATACCTCATTTTGCAGACAGTATTAGTAGTTACAACATGGTAAAAAACTGTGCCTGTATGCTGTACAAATAGACAGATATCACAGTTTGTTTAGGACTTATGTTATGGAAATTATGATTTTTTTTCATATTTTCATAAATAACTTTGCTAGGGTGCATGTAATTGTGCAAAGTCATACCTCATTTTAAAGACAGTGTTAGTCCTTACATCATGGTAAAAGAACTGTGCCTGTATGTTGTACACATGTACAGATATCAAAGTTTGTTTTGGAGTTAGGTTATGGAAATTATGTTTTTTTTTTTTATTATTTTGCTAAATAACTTTGCAAGGGAGCATATGAATGTGCTGAGTAATATCTCATTTTGAAGACAGTATTCATAGTCCCAACATGGTAAAAGACCTGTGCCTATATGTTGTACACATATACAGATATCAAAGTTTGTTTCAGGCTTATGGTTATGGAAATTATGATTTTTTTCATATTTTGGTAAGTAACTTTGAAAGGGAGCATCTGAATGTACTAAGTAATACCTCATTTTGAAGACATTATTCATAGTTCCAACATGGTAAAAGAAATGTGCCTTTATGCTGTACACATGTGCAGATATCAAAGTTTGTTTCAGACTTAGGTTATGAAAACTATGATTTTTTTTTTTCATATTTTGGTAAATAACTTTGCAAGGGAGTTTGTCAGTGTGCCAAGTAATACCTCATTTTGAAGACAGTGTTACTCCTTACAACATGGTAAAATAACTGAGTATGTGCACTGCACACATGTACAGACATCACAGTTTGTTTAGACTTGTAGGATTATGAAGATTATACATTTCCAATACGTCTCATTATTATGCCCATATCTTTGCAAGGGAGCATGGTGATGACTCAAATGATGCATCATTTTGAAGCTGACATTGAGACACATAACTTCTGTTACAGGTGATGAGATATTATTCTTTGTTTATTTGTCAGTTATGTGAAATATTATATTAATCATATTTCTGTGAATATCTCCATAAAGGAGCATCACCCAGTAATGGTTACGGTATTATTTTAAAGCTGACATGCATACAAACAAATTAAATACAAATTGTATGGGTCTACATGGTACATTGACCAATATATTGTGCCTTGCTTTTCCATAAAGGTAAAAAATATGCACAATATCAGCATTCCTTGCCAAATATTTAATAATGGCTTTGATACACACTATCAACATTTATACTGTCAGAAAGGTCAGTGTCTGCTGAAAATCTTTTGCATTTACATTTTTAGTCTAGCTCTTAGAGTTATGAACATTTGTTTTCTGCATGGTACTAGAAATGGATTTTCTAAAAATGAGTTCAGGGTGCACTGTTGTTCCTATGGTGGAATTAAGCAGGTGGCTTTTTCTGAGCTGCTCCGGAGTGAGTGAGTTAAACTGGTAGGTGTAGGACTTTATGTCACAACTCCTGCAATACTGATGTTCAAATGTAGTACCACACACTATTAACTCATGGCAAAAAACTCAATAAGCTTGTAACTTGTTAGCTTTTGTGGCAGAACTCCTGCAATATCGACTTCAGATGCAGTGATCATAGGCTTTGCTCTATGAAGGAAGACAGTGACTGAGTGTAAGAGTAGACAACGATGTAACCCTTATTGACCACAGTAGCAATTATATTATGCTCACCAAAATCCTTATTGATCCTAATGACTTTATTTGGGGGAATTCAACAACCTGCAAAAAATTGGCTGACATACAGTTTCAGTGGTCAGCATGCTAAGTTCTTCCTTGACATTATAAATGCTAACTACTTTGCACAAATAGTTGACCATCCTACTAAGGGCCCAAATACCTTTTTAATTTGATACATTTGTTATCTGATTAAGTCCACTGGAAAGAAGTGTCCCTTTTAAGAAGAGCACCCCAGAGCACTGTCTGGCTAGCTGACTTACACAGAGTCACATAGCAGGCAAATGGCAGGTACTCTGGATACAGGAAGCAACACATTAACAGCCCAGAGCCTTAAAGATGAAGTTCAAAGGCAAAAAAGCAGAATGCTGTTTCTGCATTCTTTTACTGCCTTACTTTATAGTTTGCTTGCATGCAAGAATTGCTGGTCATAATTTCATATAAATTAATAACCTGTATATGAAACTAAACCTTTAAAATATGGTTTCTAGTGGCAGTCATGTTTGCAGCCTTGCTGCCAATGCAGGTATGAAAAGCTTAATGTAATAATACATTCCTGTAGGCAGAAGTGTTTGACTATTTTTTTTTAGTTTATTCCCTAAGTATTTGTTCTTATAGTCAGCATTTTATTATGTCAAGTACTTCCATCACTTAAAATCACAAAATCACACAGCTAAGAATGACAACGTAGGCACTGAAAGTAGTTGGGTTAATTGCTGTTTGCACTTTGAAAACACTCTGTATTTTAATTTTTAAACATTAAAATCTAATTATTTTACTGACAACGGACAGTTTTCTACACTTGGACACATATCACACTGTGGTAGCTTGTTTTTTTGAAAGGTAGGAAAACTTTAATACCCTATGCCAATGCCAACTGTCAAACTTGATCTTGTCACAGCTATGGACTCTTCTTGCACACCTCCATGGAGATAACCTACTCTCATTAAATCAGACAAAAAGTGGCTTTTAACTTTAAAACTGGTGGTTCATCTCCTTTAAACAGCTCTTTTTTAGGAACATCTTAAAAGCAAACCCTTCTAAGTTATGTGATGACCTAAATAAATTAAGCGATAGTTCTTCTCTGACAGACACCATTACTAAAAGTGCATTGTTAAGGCAGTCACTATCAGCACCAAATGAAATGCAAAATTTTAAAACAAAACATCAAACCAGCAAATAGCTTAAATGTACCACTGGGAAACTCAAAGATGAATCTGAACTAAAAATAGCTACTGAAATCAAAAGTAACTACAAATCTTTCTTTAACTATACCCAGAAGTTAATATCCAGCTCCTAGCAATTTTCAGAGTTAATTCACAATAATACTTTCCCAAAGGAAATAGCTAATATCTTACCTGAAAAAGTTAGTGCAAATTTTATTTTTCCTACATTTGTAACTAAGTTACAGATTGTACAGTCTCATCTGTGTTCTTTGTCTACTACAGAGCAAGTTCTCTCACTTATATCAAAAGCTAAGAATACTACTTTAATCAAGATGCACCATGTTTTCCAGGCCTTTCAAAAGGTTAAGAATACCTTATCCATAAGCGCTGATAATAAATCAAGTTGTGTGATTACCATTATCAAGTACGATCTATCAGAACCCCTAATTAACCTCAGAGTCTGGAAACGACCATTAAAATGCTATTTCAAAAGGGTGGCCTCACCATGGACCCAATAAATATAGTCCCGTTGGTCTCATTTGCCTCATATGTACAGCTTGGGAATGCATTTTATTAGATCTCATTAATTTGGATATTGACAAATACCTGAAACCTAGAACTTCACACATATGGGCTTGTCAAAGGAAGGTCCTTCCTCTTCAGCCTCATTAATTTCTTTGAAAAAGTCACCAAAACTGTCAATAGTAGTTATACAGTGCATATAAGCATATCTGGATCTAGCCCAAAAGTTTAACACTATTCTCCTTGCAGGCATTACTGACAGACTTGAAAATCGGAATACAAATTCCTATATTATAAAGTGGATATGTAACTGTTGTCTGATACAACCCAGATTGTTAGAGCTACAGGATCCACTACTGAAAGCAATAGTCACCAGTGCTGTACTATAGAGTTCAGCACTGGGCCTTCTCCTATTTGACATCTACTTCTCATACCTTTAAGCTAACAGTCCTGTCCTATGGATATCTAAGTTGGAGTGATGGCTGTAAATTGGGTGTTTTTATCTGTTATTCCACTGACTTACAACTACTAAAACATGGGTTAGACAGCACCATCAATATGTGCAAGGACAACGGCCTCAAACTATACATAAAATAAATGCAGTACATTTAATTTTAGTGAACAACATATGTCCACATAATACCATACATGTGACACACCACTCTAATCAGACATCGTCAAAAGGAAACTTGGCAGTCCTGTTAATAATTCCTTATTTTTGAAATCATGTATCTGCATTAGTTTGTAATTCCTTCAGTCTTTCTAAACTAGTTTCCAAAAATCATATCCTCTAGATCCAAGGAAGTCTTAATTCCAATTCACTCATCCCTTCTGAGATCCCTTATCATGTATAACACCACTTTGGGTGTGTATTTGTCAAAACGTATCATTCAACTTCAGAGAATTCAGAGATTCCTAACTAAAAAGAGTAGTGTCTGAAGACCCTCAGTTATTAGGAGAGATTGGCAGTATGCAATCTCTAATATACTCCACAATGTTGATCCATGTTTAGCCTATCAAGTCATGAAAGACTTAACCCTTCTTGACTTCCTATTTCTTTGCAAAACAATTGGTTCATCAAATACTTTGTTAAAGGACTTAAACCATTACCAGCAGAAAAATAATACATATTGGTACAATAGATTTGTATTCCATATTATCCCCCATTTTTGGAACCACAACATGTCAAGCAGATCAGTACCCTTGATAGCTTCAAGCTAAACCTAGATATGAGGATGGGCAACCTAAAACTGGCCCCCATTCTATTTTATGTTGCCTTCACTGAGGCTGGAGGGAACTTTATATTTTGGTTCACTGGTTAGTTTGTTAGTAAGCACCTAGAGCCAGCCTCTAAATTGTATCCTAGCACGCAGCAGTTTTCACAATGAACAGTTTAACTTGGCACTTAAAAAGGCATTTCAAAGTCTATAAGTGTTTATAGTGTGGCATTGGGGTGGCTAATTTATAAACGCTTGTGGTTAACCCATTAACTGCGATCAGCTGGATAGCCAACTCACTATACCATCATCACCCTTATTTGTTAAATATATATTATTAACCACAATACTGTGGTGTTCACGCTGTACCAAAACATGTCAGCTCTCCTCCATCTCCATCACCCTACAAAGGGAATCTCTGTGCATGTAGATGCTAAAGGTTCTTTCTGATGAGAGTAAACAAGTGTCGAAAATCTCCTGCATGTCCTCTCTTTGTCCACTAGGTTAAGTTTGATATCCTGTGAAAGGGCAATATTAACCTTCATGTAGGTCATACAACTTCATTTACACTGTGCACTTTAGAGGTCTTCCCTCCCAGTCCTATGTCCTTAAATGAAGTTAAATTTTAGTCTGTTTCAGACTACTGAAACCGAATGAAATTAAAACTTGACCTAAAGTAATCTGGTATCACTACACCCTTGCCATTTAACAACTAAAGAACACTGCAACACTTGTGTACCTGCACCAAAAAATCCAAAATCATAACCAGCAAAATAAATAAAAATAAACAAGTAAATGTCAAACTGGGTTACAGCAAATGAAATGATTTGTAAAGTGAAGTATTAGACCATGGTCTAACTCATAGCTGCGCCACATGTCCTAAAGCTCTGTCAAAAGCTCACTGTACCAGATATTTATTTATTCACAGAAAACAGTATATAAAGGCATTTTACATACAGTGGCAATCAGTACATGGATAAGACTAGGAGTTATTAGTAAGCTGCTTCCTGTAGATTAGAGTTTCATTTTCTCAGCAGTATGATTATGACCGAGACAACTAACGACATCCTCTTACTTAAATATACTAACTCGATAGTTATTCATGATCACATGCCAACCAAGAGTGTGGTGCTACTGATGACCAAAGCAAGAATGACTGACTATAGCTTTAATTAACAATCTCTGCATTTGATGGATAGGGACTCCTTTGCTAGCCATCAACTGAATGTGCAATCAACAAAAGTCACTGCTGCACACAAACACCCCTCTCTCTCTCTCTTACTCTCTCTCTCTCTCTCTCTCTATATATATATATATATATATATATATATATATATAGATATATAATTATATCTAGAAAAATGGATATATAACATATATATATATATGTATATAAAAAGTATGCATATATATAAATATGTGTGTGTGCATATATATATATATATATATATATATATGTGTGTGTGTGTGTGTGTGTGTGTGTGTGTGTATATATATCCACTTCTTAATTTCGAAATTCATAAAATCTAGTCCACAATCTCGAGGTTGTGAAATCTCAAAACTAAGAAGTGAACTAAAAAAAAAAAAGATAACATGTAAAACCATGTTTTTGCAGGGGGGCAAGCCTTCCTGTACTCCCCACACCTCTTGAAACTTAAATATAGTTACTCCTGGATGACACCACAGTGAAGAGAATGGTAATACACGTCAGTATACAGTGCGGAATGGGAACATTACCATTGTCTTCGCTGTAGCGCAATCTCAGAGTTAGTATATTTAAGTTGCAGGGGGTGCCGGGGGGCTTGCCCCCCTGCAAAAACATGGTTTTACATGTTTTCTTTTTCTTAGATAGATACAGTTGCTCACTGAATTTATGATCAGTTAATAGACAGCTTTCTATGTATTTTATATACCTCATATCATTATTTTGTCATACTTTAGATACTGCAACAAATGGTGTCAATAAAAAATTGCTAAATTTTCAGTCTTATTTCAAAAGAAATTATAGTTTTTGTTTTATACTTCTCTGCAAGTGTGGCAGAGAAGTGCTGTAGTTCATAAAACTGTGGGTACAGAAGAATAGAGCTATTTCAGAATCTGTGTCATTCTGAAATGTCAAAGTACAGGAATGAAGATGTCCACCATTCTTAGTGCTTGTCATGTGCCGTCACTTATTCATTTGTGTCTGCAGAGTTTTATTTATGCCTCTAAAACTATTTGTCACCTGCAGGAGACACACACACACACACACACACACACACACACACACACACACACACACACACACACACACACACACACACACACACACACACACACACACACACACTTTTACGTGCTCCAAGAGCATGTGATGTTCTGCATGTTAATCTGATAATGATGTTCTGCTTGTACTTTTTAGAGATGTGAATCAAACGCAACAGTATGAATCTAAGTGAAAAAAGGAAGTTTTTTTAATGTATTTACTTATTTTTTTTTTAATAGCAAGCTAAACCAAAAATCTATGCAAATAATCATCTCCACGAACCACCCTAGGGTTGTTGATCACTTTAATTTCTACAACAAAAGAACAAAGCAAGAGCACCTTAGATGTTAGCCAAAGGTAGCATGGCTTTCCTTTTCCATAATGAATATTATAATATCATATGTTATAATGGTATATAAAATATTATTTATTAGAGGAAGCATTGTTCCTGTCTTATCTTTCAGTTCAATAGGTTTATTTTGTGTTTGGCTGTAAGTGATCTCCAACCAGACTGTCTTGTCCTGGCTGTCTCACCATATAGTGACCTTATTACAGATTAACTGTTTTTCAGCCTTCTATGCATTGACAGCCACTGAAAATTTCCTCTAATTATAATACCTGCCTTGGGTGATGAAAAATGCAGGAGGAAAGAAGTGTTCTCCTTCCTTCCTTTCTTGTGTTCATATAATAAAAAGAGGGTCTGTGTATTGATATTGCTCATTTTCCAGTTTGTTCTTGAAAATTAAAGTATCTTGTGCTCCAGTATTTAATATGCACGGATGGGACTTAATATTCATTAAGTATGCTTTACAGGAAACAGTCAGGAAATTACTGCAAGGCTCAAAGTGTCTCTCTTGAAAAGAAGTGACTGCTTCTCATCACTGTGCCTCCTGGAATAAGGCAAACATGTCATTCTCCTTGCATGTTCAGCACTTTGTCTCATGTGCCACTGAGTCTTCTTTTCTGTGCAACCCACCCAGTGACTCTGATTGTCCCTTACTGCTGAGTGCTACAGTGACAAGCACTTATCAAATCCTGGCACCTCTGCCACTTAATCTAATCAAACTGCTCAGCTTCCTGAGGATTGAGGCTTCCAGTTTTAAGAGATAATAAGTATGCCTGCTAAAGGGGGGCTTGTGAGCAATCCAGCCTGATCTCTTTTTGACACCAGTGTCTCAGTTACCTCTTAGTCATACAGAATGTAAGTCTACAAATGGTCTTGTGAAAGGCCAGCATTTCTCCTTTTTGCTTTGCTGCTTTGCTTCATCTTAGAGGTGTACCTAATTACAGCTTAACATAGTAGGTACAGATTCAGGCTGTTCATTCTTAGAGGTTAAAATGAAACTTGCTAAAGCAAGTATTTGCTGTTCTCTTCTGGGTTGTCTAACAGGAAAAGCTACCCAGAAAAACAAGTAACTCCCAAATAGCAGAAATATAAAAAATGGACACATTCTTACAATCCATGAATGCATATATAAAAAATATGTTGCCTGTAGGTTGTTTCTTAGCACCAGACATACATTACATTGAAAATGCGTATTACTGCACTTCTTAATCCTTATTACAAAACCAGAATTTGAAATATTATCTCTTGAACTGCCCTTACTAAAAACTAAATCAGGTCACTGTCAAGCAAAGGTATCGGATAGTCTATATTTGCAGGAATCTTTAATATGAAGAAGTACTTTCAGATGAAGAGAATATAATTTTATTTCATTACATGGCTATATATCACCACAACAAATACAACAATTATTAGCCTTCCTTTGGCTGAGAAACTGCCCACATGCAAAGCAGTCTTATGTGACAGGCCACTGTCATCTGTGAGGTACTGTGGGGTGGAGCCGTGGTTGTAACCCAGGTGGTCTGTTCTTCAATAACTGTTCTAAGTGCCAGAAAAAACTGACCAAGGAAAAGGTGTGCGTTAGTAAAAAAAAATCCAACTCATTCATCTCAAAGGGGAGAGCTAACTAACTGCCTGTTGTGGTGGGAGAACCTCTTGCTTGTGGTCAGGTGACATTAGTTCATTATACTGATGGCTCAAGATGTGTCACTCTGACAGGAGTGTGTAGTACTCATTGTGTGGAGAAACAAGTACTTATAAACAAATCATTTTATGTTGCTCGGCTATATCAGGTATTCCATGATATCTGCCAACGTTACAGACATGACTATAAAGTTAAACCAGAAAGGCTTAAATCATGCAACTGCAAGATGTTGCTAGTCAGGAATAAAGAACAAAAGGCTCGCATGGTGTGTGTTTGTGTGTGTGTGTGTGTGTGTGTGTGTGTGTGTGTGTGTGTGTGTGTGTGTGTGTGTGTGTGTGTGTGTGACAGAGCACATATGGGATGGGAAGTAAATAATTTAATGGGTAGGGAAAGAAAGTAAAAATGTAAAATGCCTTAAATGCACAGCAGATTTCTAGGTCTTTGTAATTTCTAAAAAGAATTGAAGCCTGCGTAAATGAAACCACTGCTGGTGATTCCATGTTGGGTGAGGAAAGTAAACCTATATCTTTTTTTTGTCTGTGGCTTGTTGATAAGAGTTGCTTTCTGTTTTATCTGCTCCATTTTGTTTTCTGTTTTAAGAAATCTGCTTGGCCTGGTGTTTTTGTTCTATGTGAGAGGTAGACACTTAAGTTATGTAGGTTACAGATTTCACATGTTTTTTCATTGGTTAAATTGTGTCTAGAGTGATACTTAAATACACATTACATTTCTGGGTCTTTGTCTTTATTAAAAAGAATGCAAGCCTGCATAAACTAAAGCACTGCTGGCGATTCCCTGCTAGTTTTTCCCACCCAAACTCCCATTTGTTGATCTGCTTTTTAACCTGGTGATTTTAAGCTGTCCATCCCTACTGTAAATTGAACTTAATAAGATCCCCTCTTTCTTTACTCTTGTTGGTAACTTGAATTATTTATTTGCCTTTCCTTGTACTTATATTTAAAAAGTAAATTTTGCCTCACTGTCTGTTTTACTGATTTACTTGTTCTGAATTCATTATTTAGCTAACTGTTGGATAAAGTAATGTATTTTTACACTCTATCAAGCAATTGTTTTCACATCAAGAGGTCAATGGATTTTCCATCTGGGAGGTTTCTGTGTCTGTTTAGGTTGGGGAAACACTTGAGATTTCTGCATGTAGTTTTATTGGCTGGAGGGCTTATTATTCAGTTTATCTTGTTTTTGGTGCCTTTATAAATTTTGTACAACTAAGTGGTTTTTGTCTCTTTTACACAAAGCAAAGTGCTTTTATTGAATAATCACACTTTTATTAGCTGTTTAAAGTACATTGCTGTATCCTTATCTTTATGTTTGTTTGTGGTAGCATTTCACTCTGGACACTCCTCTGCTGTGCTTTTACATTAGGAGGACTGGGATTATTCATCTACTGGCAGTAGGTGTTTACATGGTCTATCTCAACAGGGAAGCACACAAAAAGTCTCAAGTATTTTTTTGCACTTCTCTTATATACTGTGAGTGCACTTAAGCTGTTTAAAAAAAACTGTACTATCTACTGCTGCTTTAAGTAGTTAATTGCACTGTGTTACATTGTATCTGTTAGATGTAGGACTGTTGTAGGTAGTTTGCATGGTCTTGTTACACTTGGGCTCCAAACCAGCTATGCTACATTAAGAAGGTGTTTCTCTGCACCCTTGTGGCAGATGTGTGCTAATATAACCTGTCTGAGATGGGGATTGCTGGTGGAAGGCTTGCTGTGTGCTTTCCTGATTGGTAGTTAGCTTAAAACTTGTTTCTCTTTGCTCGTATTTAAACCTCACATTTGTGTGGTGCTACCCTTCGCACAGTGGTGGTTAGCAGTACCCTGTTTAGATGCAAAAGCCTAGAAGCTCAGTTTTTCCCTTAACAGCTATTAGTGGAAGCTTTACAGATGTTCTAGGAGGAACTCAGTTGTGCACTGGGCAGCATTGCCTTATTGATCATCCTTAGCCGACATAATGTATGGGTCTCTCTTGTAGTCTCTGCGCTACAAGCACTGTCCTGTCAAATTAACCCAGTCTCTTCCCCAATAAAAATATACAGTAAGAGCCTGCTATCATGGACATAGATTTTCCCATCACCCTTTGGCCAGCCTGATAAATATGGGCATCCTGAGGCAATGTAGCAATTGTCTCATGTATACTGACAACTGCTTACTCCTGAAACAAACAAATACTTTATGTGAAAGATATAGTTACTGTATGAAATTTGAAGTAAGACTGTCACATAAGGACAAATTGAATTCCCAACAGGTTGTCAGCACACACACACACAGTTTCTACACTAAATAAGGACACGACACATAAGCCCACATATGCAGAGGTACTTATTAATAACTTACCAAATGATCAGAGGCCTCCCAAATGGAAACCACTTACACACAAAACAATGCAAAAAACAACCACAGCACATAATAACAGAAACACACACACATACATACACACCAGTATCTCAACAAATAAGCTCATAAGGCATAGCACCACAAAACCTAATGTACTGGGTATAGGTAATGTCATTGTGGTACACATGCATGTTCCCCTCACCAGGCTCGATAAGGAGCATATTATAGTTAGCTGCCTGTCAGATGCCAGGATCCATCAAGTCACTCGACTGCAAGTACTGCTATGACTCTGTCATAGCCCATGTAGGAGTGAATGACTTCAGACATACTCCACTGAACTATACAAAGACAAACATGACATGCATCACAGGCAGGTGTAAGCCTAGCCTTAAGCAGCATTCTACAATTTCCACGGATTATGCCACAATTCAAACAAAAAATGATTGACTTTAACAATTGGCTTACTTTCTGGTGTTAGTCCAAGGGGATCCACTATCTGTCAGACTGGAAAGACATGGTCAACATGCCACTCTGTTTTGCCAGAGATGGTCTGCACCTGTCTCCACTAGGCTTTCAGATACTGGCATTAGCCACCCCTATTGTGCCTTTTTTAGGCAGTGTCAAAATAATCAACCTCCCAATATAACAAAATCCTCTCTAGATAATCTCAAGGTACTGTTGGTTAATGCTAGGAGTCTAGACAAGAAACTGCACTCTCTGGAAGCACTCCTTA
Source organism: Protopterus annectens (assembly GCF_019279795.1). Classification (NCBI taxonomy): domain Eukaryota; kingdom Metazoa; phylum Chordata; order Ceratodontiformes; family Protopteridae; genus Protopterus; species Protopterus annectens. The sequence goes on along the minus strand of NC_056736.1, from coordinate 8,168,165 downwards.
AACAAGAAACTGCAGTCTCTGGAAGCACTCCTTACTTTGAAAGATGCTGACATCTGTGCAGTTACCGACACATGGTTCAAAGGAGTGAAAAACACCCCAGCCGTGCAAGGCTACAATGCCTTCCATATGTTCAGACCACAAACTGAGCATTAAAGAACCAAAGGAGAAGGTTTATCCACATTCATTAAGCATAAATACACCTTTCGACTGGTCAATCAGTAAAGCCCCCTACTACATCATAGCTAGCTGTTGCTCCCCCACATGAAGGATGAAATGCATCCTGCATACCGGAGTCACTTGCCATACAGCCTAACACCCTATTCATGGATGATTTTAATTATCCTGCCATCAACTGGGAAAAATACAGGACCACAAACAGGCTAGCTCAGAGATTCTTGGACTTTGCCAATGTAAATGCTCTGACACAGCTAGTCAGCACATCCGCAAGAGGCTCAGATGTCCTGGACATAGTACTCACTAACACGGGAGACAATTACAACCCCCTCTCCTGTGTGATATCCTCCCTGGTAGGATCAGACCATAAGTCAATCTGGTTTGATGTAACTATAAGACCGGATACCCCATCAAGCTCAAATACACTTAAGAATTTTTCAAAGACAAATTACTTTCTAGGTGATTGCATAAGAAGTATGAAAGCCCCTTTGAATGCAGATAACATGGACTCCTATGCAGAAGTGTACACCAATGCCCTGTATAACCAGTTAAGCAGTTGTATGGAATTGTCTGTACCTGACCAGATTAAAGCCAGGTCTTGCTAAAAAACAAGCCACCCTGGTGGACCCCTAGTACAAACAGGCTATACAACAAGAGAAAGAAGCTAATGTCCAAGAACAAAAGGGAACTGGCTCAGCAGAGGAAGAAAACCCTCTCTAGATTCAACAAACAAATTAGAGATCTTGTCAAGTCCTCCAAAGCTAGTTGCAAAGTAAAAATAGCCTCCCTAGCTAAGGATAATCACAAGGCATTCTTTAACTACATCTAGAATCTAAAAGGGAATACCCAGCTATGCTCTGAACTGATTGTTGATGGCACCACCAATACGCAACTGGACATAATAGCCAACTTGTTAGCTGACAGATTTGAAGGAAATTTTACCCTCTGTCCCCTCCAGTCATTCCCCAAATTATACTTGCCACCATTGCTCAGCCTATTATCTCAAGAGAGCAGGTTATCTTGGCACTCTCCAAGGGCAAAAATACAGTATCAACTGGACCAGATAACATCCCAGATTACCTTTTAAACAACATAAAACATGACCTAGCACACCCACTTGGATCCCTGTTTAACCACAGCCTGTGAACTGGCTATGTTCCAGCAAAATAGAGGACAGCAACAGTAATCCCTCTGCACAAAGGGGGACCATTAACTGACCATGGGAATTATAGGCTCATAAGCTTGACTAACCTCATCTGCAAGGCCATGGAAAGACTCAGTATGGACCTTATTAACAAGACATAGGTAATCTCCAAACTCTGGACCCAAACCAGTTGGGATTTGCTAAAGGTAGATCATGCCTGTTAAATATGGTTGACTTCTTTGAGAAAGTCACCAAGGCTCTGGATGAGGGAAATATAGTGCATACTGCCTATCTTGACTTAGCCAAGGCATTTGATATGATCCCCCATTTATGTACTATGGAGAAACCCTCCTATTTGGGAATTAACCCCTTACATTACCAGATGGTTAGCCAATTGGCTCACTAACAAGGCACATACTGTCAAAGTGGTGACTTCACCTCTAGCAAAAGACCAATCACCAGTGGCGTACCATAGGATTCTGTGCTGGGCTCCTTACTGTTCAAAATTTATTTCTCAGAAGTCCAGGCAAACTTGTACGACCTATGGCTGACCAGTTTGCTGATGATTGTAAATTGGGAGGAGTCACTGAGTCCCCCAGTATACTGCAAGCAGGGTTAATGCAGACAAAAAATTGGTGCCAAAGCCACAGATTAAAGCTAAATGCAAAAAAAAAAAATTATTATTCCCTTTGGGAAAGCTGACATTCCTGCTAATTATATTATAGATAACCCCCCAAATGTAGACCCTGTAGCATGTGATCTGGGTACTTAGGTTGATAGCAATCTGAACTTTGACGATCACGTATCCACAGTAGCAAAGAAATACTTCTAAGTGGCACATAAAAGCATTGTGTCAAGTGCTAATGATGTTATAATTCCTTTATACTCAGCTCTCATCAGACCAATGATTGAGTACAATGCTCCCTTTTGCATGTACAGGATACACAAAACAAGTGTTACATGGAAAGACTTAAAGCCCTATCATTGTCATTGTATTCTGTCTCCTATAGGTTGCTAAGGGGTGAGCTGTGCCTGGTTTACACGGCAGTCTCTGACCTGGCCCTGATGGAAATGCTACATATTCATAAATCAAACTGCACAAGGGTCACTCGCTCCAGGGATCTTAACCTAGCCTCTGACATGAACAGGTCATTCTGAAGAGATAGATGCATCTCCTAGAAACTGGCACTTCTCTGGAACAAATTTCCAATTCACTTAAAACAAAGTACCTCCCTGAACCTCTTCAAATGTAACCTAGATTAATGGATGGGTGACCACAGGTTCACTCCTGGGGTGGTGCCCATATCCATCCTGGACAGAGGAAGTCAGTATTAAATAACATAAACCCTTATCTTTGTGAATTTCACCCACCTAACCACTGACATTTGGGGCAAATTGGGATAAATATGGCTAGGCTTGCAAGGGCTCTAGGGCTACTAGCCTAGTAACCTTCTATGAATCTATGATCCTATGAACCAAGAGGGATGCAGCCAAATCAATAAGCTGTCAGACACTCTGCACAGCAAATTAAATGCAAAGGGTCTAACAGCTCACTGATTCCATTGTATTTGGTTATTTACTTTCCAAGAAGGAAGAATTACAAATGGTGGCAGTTTCTGTATTGACCTCATTACATTACTATAAAACACAAAGTATTTCAATTATTGATGCTAGTATAGATATTGAATTTTGGAAAAAACAGACAGTCACCAGTTTGAGTGGCATGAATCATAGCTGGCTGAGGTAATACACAAGGAAGGGATTCCAAAAAAAATTAACTTCTAAGAAATATGAATTAGTAACAGACACTTCCTTGATCTGTGCTTTGAACTGCATCTGATCCACACTTCTGATGTTTTTTTCCTTTTATATGACTATAAAACAAGATCATGTATCAATGTAATACAAGTAAGTTATAGCCAAACAGGACCAGGGAAACTACTTTTATGTTGATTTGCCATGCATTGCTCCTGTGGGGTACCCTGTGCCCTTCTGCGTGTTGCTTCATAGCAAAACTACCATTTCCCTTCCACGGAAGATTAATACAATTTGCAACTAAGCTCATTTGTGTGAGTTGTGTTCATATGTAGTCATTTGTCATTACACATGGCAAATGTGTCACAAATTCCAGCAGGGTCTGAAGAAGTTGGGGTATTTGCCTCTTCGAAAGCACTCACAATAAAAGTTTGTTTGTTTTATAAGTGGCTCGTGTAAGTGTCGGATTCTCCGTTATTGCTGTTTTTTGTTTTTACAGTTTAAGTTGTTTAAGTTGTTATTACAAATTCCAGCTGCAGAATATGCAATGCACACAGATTCTGCCATACCTAAAGTGAATCACTTGGCAGTACGGTGGCTGTTATAGTACATGTGAGCATTGCCCTTTGCAACTAATATAAATTTTCCATGACTCTTGTGATAAACAGTAATAGAATATAAAGAGTTTTTGGAGATGCAGAACACAACAGATCAAGTTAGAGAAATATTCTGACAATCCTGGAAAGATACCCTGAGACATAGATTCTTTTAATATGGTGAATTCAGGCTTAGCAATGAGATACATCAGGTCAATTATATTTTTAACATTCTTGTGTAACAAATAAAGGTACAACAAACTACAAGTGATCTAATACTGCTGTCAATAAACAAACCCATCATTTCCAGACAAAGGAAATCTCCAAAGATATAATATTAGGCAGTAGAGGACTTGTGCTATACATTTGTCAAATAAAAAAAATTGTCACATTGAATAGATGAAAATCTGATCATTTCCAGGTACTGAAAAGTTGAAATAATATTTAATTATTTGCATTCCTCACAATCTACACAAATAAAAGTAAAAACCAAAATGGGATGAAATTTTCTCTCTTAAAATGAATAAAATTAATTATAAGGAGCTCCTGGTATAAAGTGACAAAGCTAAGAGTAAGTGAATTTACATAACAAGAGATAAAGCCAAAATGTTTGCCATCCACATAGAAATAAATGGCAGTATTCATAGTGTCTTGCACAAATGCAGTAGGGGTATTCCTGATTCTTACAAATGAGCATAGCAAAGGCACAATTCTTAGAGACCATTCACGCTAATGGGATAGGCCTACAAATAATGAGATGCAAATATAAATGATGCAAATTGCAGTTTGCTAATGAGGTGGCTTTGCAGTTCATAGTCCAACATCCCTGCGGTATGTACATCCATTGTTAAATGTGGTGCTTTGCCTTTGATATTGGAGTTGCTATCCATGACATTGTTTGCCCAAGTATGCACAAGCACTTCCCTGACACAAACATTAATTATTTCCCCAGCAACCCCTTCATTTAGTATTCGCAAGCAGTAAAATGAGACAATAAATGAATTTGCCCAGTAATCCGACCATGTATGCACAAGCACTTCCCTGACACACAAATGAATTATTTTTTCTGGTGACCCCTTTCAGTAACATATCTTAGTGTGCTCAAGCACTAAAATAAAACATTTCTCCAAGCAATGCCTTCAGTAATGTGTTCAGGTATGCACAAGCACTAAAATAAAACATTTCACCCAAGCAACCCGTTCAGTAATATGTCCAAGTATGCACAAGCATTAAAATAAAACATTTCACCCATGCAACCCCTTTAGTAATGTGTCCAGGTATGCACAAGCACTAAAATGAAACATTTCTCCAAGCAATGCCTTCAGTAATGTGTTCAGGTTTGCACAAGCACTAAAATGAAACATTTCACCCAAGCGACCCCTTCTGTAAAATGTCCAGGTATGCAGAAGCACCAGTTCAGCTCTCCTTGCATCTCTGTATTCATACTGAAATGGGTCCGAATGGAGAGATGATAAATTAGCAAGTGAATGAAAGTAGTATTGCTAGAAGTGAATTTATCCTCATGTCTTGGTGAGTACCTTCATGAGGTGGACCCTGTTTTTCACAAAATCTCACCACAACAATGCTGATATGTGGGCTATATTTTATATAACACATATCATGGACAGAAGTAGGTAAAAAAAAAAAAAAAAGATAGCTGGATGCACAAGACCAAGGAAAAAAAGCACCCAATTACTATAGGCACACTGGTGCCAGGACTGAAGAAAATGATAGTGTGGAATCCTCAAGACATATGAATATTGCTACAATGGGACAATTCAGCCCCAGGGGGAGGATCCCCCCCCCCCTTACACACTGTAGAAGGAAGTAACAGTCCACAAAAATCAAAAAAGCTGATAGGCCAAAGAAGAGCCATAAAGATGACAGAGTCAACTATTGAGGATAGGACAGAAATTATGTATTGTTACTATTATTTAAATAGCCCAATATTTCCAGACAGAAGGTATACAAAAAGATTAAGAGAGAAATTAGAGGAAAGAAAAATCTTGCATAAGAAAAACTGTCAGAAGTTTCAAATAAAAAATTGAGTTTGTTAATACAACAGATTTATGAAAAACATTATACAGACCAAGAAACTATGGGCCTTTTGGAAAAAGAAACAACCGAGGAAGTCAAAAATATAAAGAACAAAATCTAATGATTTTTGAAACTTATAAAAAAGAAATATGGACATGGGAAAGAAAGAGAAATCTGATATGTTGCAATATTTATGCAAAAGAGAAAGCCAAATTAATCAATGTATAAAAAGCAGCCCCAAAGATATTCAAACTGAAATACAGGCAAAGGCATCCAGATATGGAAAATTTCACAATAATAAAAAGATCACAATGAGAGAATGTTGAACAGAAGATTAATAAAGTAGAAGTTAAAAATATAGAAGTTGAAGTTATGGAATTGCGTGTGAAGTGAAGTAATTAGTGTAGAAAGTCTAACACAAGTTATATCACAGCCTGTGGAAATAATGAGTCCCCCAAATAAGGAGAAACAGGAGGGGCAGAAGACATCAGCAGAAGAAATATGAACATAGCAAGAAAAACAGATTTAATATGGTGCAATATTTGTGCAAAGGAGAAAGCAAAACCCATCAATACAAAAAGAGCAGCACCAAAGATATTTGAAGAGAAATACGGGCAAAGGATTCCAGATTCTTACATTCTTACAATAAAAAAAAAAAAAAAAGAAAACAAACTGGAAAAGTAGAAAAGAGGATTAGTAATGAAGAAGTTAAAGAAATTGAAAGTGAGGTTATGGATTACATGCAAAGTGAAGGATTTAGTATAGAAAATTTAACTCTGATAACATTACAGCAGGATAATGCAATAGATTCTCAAATTAAGTAGAAACCAGTGGAGCTGAAAACATCTGATCAGCAGCCATATGAACATAGTTTGGAGTCTTCCACAGGAAACCAATAAAAGTTCAGCTGGAGTCGCACAGCAAAGGAAGGAACAGAAAACTGTGGCAACTCTGCCATAGTCAATGTTGTGGAGTGATTGGCCAGTGAGTTCCCATATGAAAGATTAACAGATGGCACAGGATGAAACTGAAGAGAATGTGGTACAGGAAAATGCTCTGGAACTTTCTATAGAATGCCCACAGGAAATGGAGAACAAAGACTGTTCTCTCAGTTTAGGAGAAAATTATCTAAGAGAAGAGTTGCTTGATTTAATAGAGATAGATAGACATATTGAGATAAATGAAAGAAGCAAACTACAGAAAGTCAGTAAAACCCCAAAAGATAGAAGTCTGATAAAACAAATGAACACAGTAATTAGGACTGTTCCTAGAGATTCATGTCATATAACAGAAGTAAATGGAATATATTACTGTGCAGCTAAATGAATAACAGATAAAGTCTTATCACAAAATTCAGGGAGGGCAGTAAGGTAAAGGAAGTGGAGAAATCATATAACATCATGGAAGTATCAAACAGAGAAAACTATAAAGCAAATAAGACAAGAACTATCACTGTTAGAAGACTATAGAGGAGGGAACAGATCAACAGAAATACTCAGAAAGATATATGTGATAAAAGCAATAAGCAGTATCAGAACAGATCAGAATCTGTCATGCGATATCGCAAATAATAAATTAAAAATATCAGCACAGGCAGACAAATTTAGAAGATATGCAGATAAATAGAAGGGAACAGTAAAAAATAAGCAATTTATTGATAACCCAAAAAGTTTTATAGAGAATTGGGAATCATTGCAAAAAGAACAAACTCCACCAAAAAAAAAGAAAAAATAGATACATTTTGGAGAAATATCTATAAAGATCCTGTGGAACATAACAAAGATGCTAAATAGTTAGAAGAAGCAAAAGAGAGAATGAGAAGCTGAAATATATAGGATATGAACTAAGATGAATTAATGGCTTGAGAGATTAAAACAAAGTTAAGAAAAGCTCCTAATTGAAAAACCCCAGGCCCAGATGTAGTACCTAACTTCTGGCTAAAAGTATTAACATATTAACACGAAGATTTAGCCAAGAGTAAGAACTATTTATATGCACACTCCGAACAGACACCAACCTGGCTAACAACAGGAAATACAACATTCCTTCTTAACAGTAAACCAGCAAGATGTCCTAAAAATTATAGATCAATAACTTGCCTTCCGATAACATATAAACTATACACTGGAACTGATGCCAACAGAGATTATAGTCATTTAGAAGAAAACTCAATCATGGCAATAGAACAGAAGGGTAACAAAAGAAAGTCATATGTAATAAAGGATTATTTGTTGTTAAACTGTAAAAGGGGAAGAATCTAAGCATGGCATGGATGGACTACTAAAAAGCATTGATGGATAAAACAGTGCTTAAAAATGTGTAAGATACACCCTATACTGATCAATTACATTACAGTGATCATGAAACAGCGGCAAACCACTCTGCGGTTAAGCCATGATAAAGGGCAAATTATTATTCCAAGGATAAAAATTCAAAGGAGAGCATTCCAGAATGACTCTTAGTCACAGCTGCTTTTTTGTCTTACCTTTAACCCATTAAATTGTTTACTTAACAGATTAGGTTATGGCTACAATTTGGTTCCCAGAAAACAACAATTTTTTGTGAATAATTTAAAAATGTACAGTTCATCAGGTAAAGAGCTAAAAGCACAACTACAAGTGGTCAAAACTTTCTCAGATGACATAAGAATGTCATTTGGTTCTGATAAATGCGCAAAAGCAACCGTTAAATCAGGAATGTGACATAAAAGAACTTGCGCAAGAGGGAGTACATAAATATTTGAGAATTGATGAAGGATCAACATGAAAAAATGTGAATAAAACTTAGAAAAGAATATTGTAGAAAACTAAAATTAATACTGAAAACAACACTGACATCTAGGAACAAAGTCTAAGCTATAAACCAAGTTGGTCTTCCTATCCTAACATATACTTTTGGAGTGACTCACTGACCCCAAAAGGTGTTGAATCAGTTGGACAGAAAAACAAGAAGGATGCTTCATGCTAATCAAATGATTCTTCTGTGTGGAGACATGCGTAAATGGGTGTACCTTCATTGAAGGTCGTGCGTCAGGGCTGGCAACTCGGCACATAAAAATCTACTGCCAATCATTAGTGGACTGGAGTTCCGCTGTGGTGACCCCTAACCGGGAAAAGCCGAAAGACACAACAAGTGTATACTAAGACTATATATTTTCTGTTTTGAAGGAGGTGTGGGCCTCCTCAAAACTGATTATATATCGTAGGACTTCATATTTATCTGCTGATCTCATGTGAACCAAACATAGTGAAAGTTTTAAAACATGAGGAGAATAAGACTAAGGTGACTTCCCTGCTTAGTTTAGCAAAAGCATATCGGTGTCAAGCGGGAAAGGAAATCAAACCAGAAGTAGAAAAAAAATTAGGCACCAACTGAATGTGCCAAAAAACAAAAGAAGGAATATAAGGTGAAGGATCAGATAAGAAGGCAAGAACTGTGGAAAATAAATATAATATATTATTACAATATAATGAATATAGTCATAAGTATAGAAAACTATTGGAATGACCTCATGTTGATCAGGATAGAACACAGCAATGGTTAAAGAGAGGTGAATTTAAACCAAAAACAAAAGGTTAATAATGGTGCACCAAGATAGCGGACTATGTACACATCGATTTACAAACTCCATTCAACATGTGGCAGAAACAGATAAATGCATGTTTTGTAAAACAGAAATGGAAACAGTTGCACATCTTTTGGCTGGTTGTGATACACTAATGGCCGAAGGACTGTATGTTGAAAAACATAATAATGTGGCAAGACTGTTGCATGAGAGGTTGTGCAAACATTATATTACTGAACTGAAAACACTGGAAACACAAAGCATAAGAGAAAATGAAGATTATATCACATGAAATCATCCATTACCAACAGTTCAAAAAGCAGATGTGAGAAGTCCAGATATAGTAACCCATGAAAATGAGACAAAAGTAACATTGATCATGGAAATTGCTACATCTAATGAATACAGTGTCTTATGTACAAAGAGATACAAAGTTATAAAATACCAGGATTTGCAGGCAGAACTGAGGGCAATGTGGAAGAAGGATGCCCAGACCATTCCAATAGTAGTAGGAGAAATGGGTCTTACAAAAATAATTTACAATTGTACTTAAATATGTTACCAATGAATGTAACTCTGTATGAATTGCAGAAGGAGTCATTACTGGGTACATTGCAGGTGCTGCAAAGAATACTAATTTCATGAACTTTAATTGTACTCTGACTTAGGACTAGAGTCCATTCTCGTCATGGAATTAGAAACTCAAAAGACTTGAGCAATTAAAAAGAGAGAAACCTATTGCTTTCTGGCATAACTTCAGGGTGATTTACATACTTTGTATTCAAACAATTTCATTGTAGATTCATGTCTATGAAACAAACTCATGCAGATATGTGTAAACCCCCTTAACATAGTAGTAGTAGCTGTCCTCCTATCACTTATACGTTAATCACATTATGTATTTCCAATAGGATGTATATTCACAAAATATCCTGTGCACTTCCATAGTCATCCTGAAAGTCCGAGATTTTCATAACCTTGTAGTGCCAGTCTTAGTGGATCGCTACTATGAATATGCAATGCCTCGGGCTATGAATACTGCCCAAAGTGTATAAAAGCTATGAGGCTGTCTTATAGGCAATGCAAAATGTAGTAACTTACAGATAAAATACTGGGTTTGTATTTACCTGAATTAACTCAGCTTAGATATTTTTAAAATGGGTTTAGGAGATACAGTTGAGACCATGTGATTGTTGAATGGTAGCCTATCGACTGGGATACAATCTGTAGGATTTCTAAGACCAGTGTGCACACTCTTTCACTGACAATGATCTGAACAGGTTTTTTTAAGCATCCATTGAATGAGATGGATAAATTGGAAACTTTATTAGCATACATGAGAATCTTATTAATGTCAGGGCAACTCTGACAAATTTGATTAAAGTGTTTGTAAATATATACTGAAGGATTGTGCAAGTATTAACGGGGAAAAAATCAGTCTAGTGTAATATTTAATTGCAGCATGGAGGGAGTAATATATGTCTTGAAATGTCCATGTGGTAAATTTTATGTAGGGGAAAGTAAGAGGAATTTTCAAGTAGGCTGAAGGAACATATAAGGGATATAAAAAAGGACAGGCAAGTTAGTCCTATAGGAATTAATTTTAATGTGTGTCATAATGTGAACCCATAAGGGTTGCAAGCTACAGCACTGGATAGAGTAGAAATTAAGAGTTTTATGACTAACCAACAAGTGAAATATTTATTAAGAAAGAAGGAAACTATGTTAACTTTAAAGTTTGATACTATGAGCCCTAGGGCCTTGAATCAGGAATGTACTTGGAAATGTTTGCTCTGAGTTAGAATGAGTACTTTGATTGTTTAATTGTTTTACTTAATTGTTTTATTGTATAATTATATTTTGAAATTGGTATATAAGGGAGGGGTAAAGTATTAGAATGTATACTCTCTTAAAGGTTACAACAGCTGAGGTGGTAGAGACTTAAGATTTTCATATTGTCTTTTAATTAAAGTAATTTTGGCTTGGATTTCATTGCCCTGTTGTGTGTGGTTATCGTAATCCAACTTTTTTTTGTTTTTTGTGAAGTGGTTCAACAAATTTGATGAAAGTATTTGAATATTAAGTTGTGAATATAAAGACTGATTTATGCACTTTGCTAAAAAATCAACAAAAATGTGAAACATTATTATTCACTGACTGTTTATAAGGCTGACTTTTAGAATAATAACTTCTGCATAATAATGAACATAATTTTTATTTGTATGCATTGCACTTTTCAAGTAAATCAACAGAAAATTGTATGTCCTCAATGCATTTGTTTTCTATCATTTTTCCAAATAGGTATGTATACATGAAGCAAAGTTGTTTAAGTTGCACTTACTCATAATGGTAGATGTTCAAATTAGATTTCTCACTGCTATAGTAGCCTTCAAGCTATATGGGTTGATTACTAAAGCCTACCCAAAATGGAAGAAGGAAGGATCTGGATCCCAGAGCCCCTGCAGAGCAGCCCAAGCAAAGCCAGTTCTGGATCTAGAAAAATAATCTATTATGTAATTCTTTGAATGGGTATTTACAGAGTACCATGTAGATGCCTCTAGAAAGCTTCTAGAGTCCAACCCTTTCCAATTTACCATCAAAGAAGATATGCCCCTTAAAGAATGTGCCTTAATACTTCCTATGAAAAACCACAGTTGAGCACAGTTGAACAAAAACCTTTATACAAAACAAAGCTTTCAGGTTAAACACCCTTTCTCAATGTTACACAATGTTAATACTTCCTCCAAGTTTTTTATCATGCTGGGTACAGCAAAAAGCAACAGCCAAAGACAACCAACTGGAAATAGTCTGTTTGACATGTGTTGTCCTTTTTTAGACCCAGCATAAAAGTAAATAACTGATTGACTTTTCTAAAGGACTTGGATTTGTCAAGATAGTAGCAGAGCTGCCTATGCATGCCCAGAGTATAAGTAAGTCTTTCTCCATGGTTCTGAAGGCTATGATAGAACACTGGGAGGTTAGCGGCCTGATTCAAAGAAACATTGAAACAACCTTGGGCATGAATGGGGGATTTGTTCTTATTGATACCTTACCCAAAAGAAAACCAAATAGGGTTGACCCACCAAGACAGCTTGCAACTCGGATACTCATCCTGCAGATGTCATAGCAAAGAGAAGTACAGCTTTCTATGTAATAAACTTTCAATTTGCTGTATATGCAGGTTTAGATGGAAATGTGCTTAAATTTGTAAGCAGAAAAATATGATATGAGGAAGGACCTGTTTGCACAATTATCTCCAGTGAAATTGTTCTACAGAAACTATTATACCAAGAAAACAATGACAAAAGAGAATAATCCATGGGCAGACATACTGAAGTGGCAAAAAGATGTAATTTGGGAAAACAGGAGTATGAAGGCCAGAGTCTAAAAACTCGCACAAATATTTAAGCAGCAGTGGTACAGACCCAGAAAGGCCCTGGTTATTGAGTAGACACAAACCTGAACATTTTCCACATGTCAAGATAAGATTTTTTTAGTAGCAGGATTTCTTGTCTCCTTTAGTACCTGCTGTATGTCCCCTAAAAAGGTGCATAAAAAGGTATCAGAATCCAGGCAGCTAATTTAATATATTTTAGATTGGGATGTAACAGACTCTCCATATATTGTGTGAGAAGATCCACATAGAAAGGAAGCTTATGGTAATAGTCCTTGGCCAATTCCATAAAAATGGAGAACAAATATTACCTGTGCCAAAAGCGGTTTCCACAAATACACTTTGGAGAGTCATTCTAAATCCTCAGAATTACCCTAGATATCAGTGAAAAGGGTGGAAATGCATACAATTATTTTCTTGCAACAAAATGAAAAAAAATATAAATTTGTCTGTTTTGACTGTTCTAAAGGATGCAAACAGACCTATTTGAGCTGTTTCCCAAAAGATGATGAATACTTGGAAGATCCCTCACCCTCTTTCAAATTGCATTTGCAAGTGTCTGTCCTGGTCCGGATCTTTTATTTGCCACTATGTTTTGATCTGATGGAATGTAATATGTTATAAGGTTTAAAGAATGCTGAAGATGTAACTGCTAAGTGGTCATAGGCAGACTATGTAGAAGTTATGGCCTTCTGCTCCCTAGCTTAATGATGTCCATGAGACAGCAGATTTTGAAGGGATTAAAAGGAATGGATCACAACACACATCTCTTTCAATATAATGTACTTTGATTTGTTTGATGAATCTCATTGCCCTTGCACCTTTACTGTCATAGGACCTGCCCCCAGGGAAATTCTGAGGAATTTGTACATACGAGAGTAACTGGGAGGTTGAGGACATAATCACTTATATTTATAGTCTCCACCACTACAGGACCATTTTTGAAAAGCCCAAGATTAGTATCTGAAGGATGCAAGTGTTGGCTCCATGTGTTTTTAGTTACCACAGAATCTTTCTCATGTTTATAGGTTCATATGAGGTTACTAGCCTATTGGCTCTAGGGCCTTTATAAGCCTTGGCATGTTATACCCTTGTTCTCTTATTGACCAATTTGCATTGTCTATATTTGCAACCTGAGTCTATGATCAGCACTGACTGCCCTAAGCCAAGAGGGACATATTTGACACCCCTGGGGTAAATTTATAGTCTCCTATCCAGTTGTCTAAGTTACACTTAAAAAGGGTCCTTGATGAGCTCTGTTTTATGTGAACTGGGAGTTTGTTCCAGAGGAGTGGCAATCTCTGGGAGACATATCTGTCTCACCAGCATAGCTTATTAATGTCACAGACTAGGTTAAGATCCCTAGAGCAAATGAATTTTGTCCCATTTGACTTGTGGATGTGCAGCATTTCCATTAGGGCAGAGTCTGAGACTGCTTGTAGGCCAGGCACAAGTCACCTCTCAGCTGCCTATAACATACAGAGTATAGAGTACAGTGTACAACCTACTGAGAGGAAACATGATAATCCCCAGAATCACTAGAAACTCTTTGACTGAAGTCCAGGACTGAACTGAGAAGCTCAGGAAAGGTTTCCTTATAAAACTCCACCTACTTCTGCACAAAAGACCTTTGTTGCAGAATGTCTATAAGACATCCTAAAAGACAATCGGCAGCAAAGTGATCAATAAGCTTTTTGAATGTTTATCTGGAATCTGAGATTGGTCAGAAGACTTGAAACATATGTTTATGACTCTTGACATCTGGGAGAAGACTCTGCAAAGCTAAGCAAGTCATCCAAATAAGGAAGAAAAATGAGTGGAATTCAGCTTGCTATAAGCAGTGACTGGAGCTAGACAATTTGCAAACATGCTTGAAGCATCAGATAACCCAAAGGTAATGCAGAGACACTGATATAGGAAGAAAAAAATTAAAGCTGGTCTTCCAGAAGGTTCTTTCTTTGTTACAAGAAACATTCCAGTATAGAAGCTATTGCCCCTTGAATACCACTGGTTACATGACTCCTAGGGTGGGCAAAGCTGAAAAACTGTAGAAAAAATTCTGCTGGGTTCAGAAGGTGGGGAGTAACTCACTTGAAAGGAGACTTTTGTATCCAGTGTCAACTGTATCTCTCATGAACCAGCTTTAACTGTATGAGTTTGTCCCAGTCTGCTACCAAATAGGAGTGAACAGGTCCAGTTTTTGGGATAGTTTTTAAGAGATTGAGGTAGAAGTGAAAGGGGGAAGTAAGAGGGACAATGAAGTTGTATAAGGTCGCTTTATTGTAAAAGTTCCTGTTTCTTATTGTTCCCGTCTTGCTATCTCTATTTGTTTTGTAGGCAGGGAAGTGGATCTGGCAGATTTGAAAGGGGGACCTGAAAAATCTTAAAAACTCCCTAAACTAATTTCCCTGTTTCATTACATTGTTTTTGAACCTGAGTAGCAAATAAGCCAAATAAGACCTTTTTCTTTAAAGTTGAATTCAAAAATTCAGACTTTATTTCAACAGAAAACTTCTGAGCTCAGTCCTAGGAATACCATCTTAAACAACAGCAGAAGCAGAGACACTAGACAGAATATTTTCACAATAATACATACAGTACCTTTAAGGTATGTCTAGATACTGGATGCATGTCAAAAACAATAAAATAGAGATAGGCATGAACTTCCATATATGGGACCGATAGATAAGAATTCTATATTCATAAGAATAATTTGTATTTATTTATTTATTTATTTATATTTGTTGACTGGGAGTGTTCGACTGGACGTAGGTCCATTTTCAGCGGAGGCCCGGGAAGAAAAGCTCCACAGTTAAAATAAACAAACAGTAGTTACATTGGATTACATAGCGATTAAGAATTTACATAGCAATTACTTACAGCATATTTACAGATGAAGAACATAGTACATCAGTAGACAACTAGAATCTTTACCTGTGAAGTACATAACAGACATTAACAAATGTTACAATAAGAAGTTCCTGCTGTATAATAAGTACTAGGCTTATGAGCATCTGAGCTTGCTATAATCAAGGTAGTTGGTGGAATGGAAAGAAAGGTAGTGGTTGGATGGGGTGGGTGATATTATAGTGGGAGTTGCAAGGGCATAGCCAGCATGTTTTTAGATGCGCTTTTAGTAAAGTTTTGAAGTGGGTGCATGACGGTATGGAGGTAATTGTGGGTCAGAGGGAGTTCCATAATTTGGCTATGGTGCAAGAGAATAGTGCTTTACCAGCAGAGTTATTGGCTTTAGTGATCTGCAAGTGATTTTTGTTGCTGGATCTTAGTGGTCTGGTGGTGCGATAGGGTTGGAGTAGATTCTGGAGGGATGGGACATTTAGTGGATGGTTTACTAGTTTGTGAGTGAGTGATACCATTGAAGGAG
>NC_056736.1:8112115-8144615 GCF_019279795.1 Protopterus annectens | reverse complement strand
TCTTTGTTTTTAAAATATTTGTGGGAATTACTATCATATGGCATTTCTTACTTCTTTATCAAGGTTCATTTGTCAGCCATTTTAGCATGTCTGCAAATGGATTCTACTCTTTCAATGTAGTCTCATGTCAAAAGGGGTTTTGCATAAGACGCCTTCAAGGAAACCACTGGCCACTCCTTGGGAATTGTAATTTTGTATTAAAGAAGCTAATACTTGCTCTTATGGTGAGTCAGCCCTATCTCATTTTCCATATACACAGGATTTCTTTGAGAATTATTCGTTCGTTTATGCCTACAGTACAATCTAATTTACGTTAAGACAAACTACCCATTTCCTTATGTTCTTTACTGACCATAAAAATGAGGGAGAAAGGACACTCTATACATTGTCCACAGACAACTCAGGTACTAACTTGGCAGAATTAATATTTTTAGATCTTTGGATCAGTTGTTCATTTATTATGACGGTAAGGGAAAAAGATAACCTGCATCAAAACGGACTAATTCCAAATGATTGTCTGAGGCTATTACAACACAAAAATATTCCAGGCAAGGTCAAGGCCCACTCTACCAGGTCCTTGACTGTATCTGTAGCTTTTTGGAAAGTAATGGATTCTAGAAGTGTTCTAGAAACAGCACCATGATCCTTTATACATACATTTACAAGGTATTACCAGCTTAATTCCTTCTCTCGGTCTATATCCTGCTTTGCTATAACCATTCTTCAGGGGCTTCTGCCCCCTTCCACTTCCTGCTTCCAAATGTAATAAGCTAGGGAAAAAAGAGTAAAAAAGAAAAAGTGTATAAATGGAGAAATAAAATGCTACAAAGAAAAAAATATTTTTGTGGAAAATAAAAATTGATGATATAGAAAAAGATAAAAAGTATGGTTTGTGAATGTAATGAAAAAACATTACCATGTAGAATTGTGGGAAAATATAACAGATGAATAAAGTAAAGCTATAAAAATAAGAAGCGAATGGTGTACTCAGAAAGTAGGATGTCAAGATTTTTTTGTGGAGACTGGTAATAGATAAATTGCCAGAAAACCATAAATTCTGTGAGGAATAGGCCAAAACTAGGAGGCAAAAATCTGGGCAAATCTGGACAGCTGAGAGGTATGCATACCTCTCAATCTCATAGTGCAAAATATATGGACAAAGCCTAAAATAAATGTGGATGCAGTGACCAAAAAATAGGGGCAGTTTAAGTATTGTTTTTTTTTAACTTAGAAACTTGCTAGAACACTTATTAAAAATAAATATTGTGTTGTAAACTCTTCACTGCCCATTAAAAGCACAACACATGTGGCAAATTTTGTAGGCACAATAAGACATTGTAAGCTGTATACTGACTAGATATTGATACACTTATGGAGCTGAAATTAACACAGCACATGCCTTCATGGTTTGCAGTGCTATTTAGTGACTTCAGTCCTCCCTGATTTGCCAGAAAACCACAAATTATGAGAAAGACAAAAAATATAATGCTAAATCTGGACACTTGAGCGGGACCTCATATTTTTGGTCCATTTTCCATAGTTATGGTTTTCTGGAAAATTATTGGTAAATCTTTCAAGACTGAAGTTAGAAAATAATGACAGAAATTTGAGTTTCAGACTTCACACCCTTCAGAAAATTCAGCACCAATGCAAAACCAATCAGCTTTCTATCAACTTTAAGTTTGTAAGAGCAATATTTAAAAAGTGTCCCTATTTTAGAGCCTTTATCCCACTTATTTAGGGTATAACACACACTCTCACACACACACACACACACACACACACACACACACACACACACACACACACACACACACACACTAGTTTAAGTTATGCACACACACACACACACACACACACACACACACACACACACACACACACACACACACACACACACTCACTAGTTTAAGTTATACACACACACACACACACACACACTAGTTTAAGTTATGCACACACACACACACAAACACACACTAGTTTAAGTTATGCACAAGCACACAAACACACACTAGTTTAAGTTATGCACACACACACACACACACACACACAAACACACACACACTTGTTTAAGTTATGCACGCACACACACACACACACACACACACACACTAGTTTATGTTATGAACACACACACATACACCCACACAAGTTTAAGTTATGTACACACACACACACTAGTTTAAGTTATGCACACACACACACACACACACACACACACACACACACACACACACACACACGTTTAAGTTATGCACACACACACACACACACTAGTTTAAGTTACACACACACACACACACTAGTTTAAGTTATGCATACACACACACACACTAGTTTAAGTTATGCACACACACACACACTAGTTTGTTATGCACACACACACACACACACACACACACACACACACACACACACACACACACACACACACACACACACACACTAGTTAAAGTTATGCACACACACACACACACACACACACACACACACACACACACACACACACACACACACACACGCTTGAACATGAAATAGATTATAAAATACAAAAAGACAGAGAGGCTCCAGAAACAGCAGTGCTCTCAAAATAGAAAAAAATACGCAACCTCAAAAATATCAGCCTAGGACATGACTGTGATATAAAGGAAGTTATGTAGGAGAGATTATATAAATAATTAGGACTAAATAAAAAGTCAGCAATAAAATATGAATAAATGAGAACAAAACAGAGTAATCAACACTTCAGAAGACTAAAGTTAATATTGAAAATTGCTTTGGCATCTAGGATTGGATTTCAAGCTATAAATCAATTTGCTCGTCCTGTTATAACTTTCAATTTTGTGACTGACCGGCTCCAAAATTAATTGAATCAGACATGAATACAAGAAAAATGTTTCATGCTTATCAAATGATACATTAAAAAAACAAAACAGTTTTTATACATCCTTTGCTGTGTAGAAAGTTTGGCCCAAAAACTGAGCTCATGTATAGATCTGCAGTCATAGGGCTGCATACATCTTTGATAACCTCATCAGATCCAATCGTAGTGAATGTTTTAAAACATGAAGGGAAGATGTGCAAGATGACATCTGTGCTTAATTTAGCACAAGCATTTTGAAATAAAGTGGACATCGAAATCAAACCAGAAGTAGAGGATCTGACACCGGAAAAAATAATAAATAAATGAAAAAACGTAGAGAAAAGAAGTAGAAAGAAAGGAAAGTAAATTGTAAACTCCACAAATATAGTGCAAGTGTGTCTGGAACAACCTCATATTGACCAAGATGTGAGGTATGAATAGTTAAGGGAGGTGACTTGAAACCAAACAATGAAAAGCTAATAACTGTGGCCAAAGATAGGGAACTGCATACACGTTGGTTTACAAAGTCTATTGAAAAAGTGGGAGAAACATATGAATGCAGGTTCTGTAAAGCAAAACTGGGACAGTAACACTTTTTTTGTTAGGTGTGATACATGCATGACTGAGGGTCTGTATACTGAAAAAGGCAATAATGTGGCAAGACTGTTGCACTGAGGATTGTGCAAACACTACAATACAAAAGTAGTTGAGAAGCATTGGAGCCATGAACCACAAAGCATTATAAACCAATAATACCTATATCACATGGGATTACCCATTATCAACATTTCAAAAGATAGATTCAAGAAAACCAGATTCAGTAGTCCAAGAAGAAAAGAAAGAATGAGAAAAGTAGCATTTATCATTGAAATTGCTATACCCAGTGCTTATGGTTTGCATAGAGAGAGATGGAAACTCTTAAAATACTAGCATTGTAAGCAAAAACAAGAGCAATCTGGAGGAAAGATACCCAAACAAAAAGTTTCCAATTGTATTTAAGTAAGCTACCAACACATGTAACCAGTACTGTGGTGGTGGTGCTGCGGTAGCGTTGTCACCTCATAGCAAGACGTTGTCCTGTTCGATTCTCAGCTAGAGCATGTTCTGTGTGGAGGCATACACGAGTGGAGTGTGCCTTCATTGAAGGTTGTGCATCAGGGCTGGTAACCCGGTATGTAAAAATCCACTACCAATCATTAACGGACCGGAGTTCTGCTGTGGCGACCCCTAACTGGGAAAAGCCAAAAGACTTGTGTACCAATACATGTAACCCTAATCCCAATATGAAAGGCAGAAGGAGGCAATTCTGGGCATATTAGAGGTGCTGAGAAGAACACTTTTGGCATCACGAAAGACTGAAGCAAAACTGAAATTCATTAAAATTAATTATGCGCTGACTTAGGATTGAGGTCTATTCCCATCAAGGCATGTAAAAACCTAAGTATTTGGAGAAATTAAACAGAGAAACAAAATGCAAAATACCTGCACAAACAATGGCAAAGTGAATATAACCACTGACATTTAGGAACTATATGAAAGTGTACAGCTATGTATACTGTGGCTGAGATTCCAACCATTTACATTTAGAAGCTATATGAAAGTGTACACATATGTATACTGTGGTTGAGATTCCAACCATTTACATTTAGGAGCTATATGAAAGTGTACGGCTATGGATACTGTGGTTGAGTTTCCAACCATTTACATTTAGGAGCTATATGAAAGTGTACACATATGGATACTGTGGCTGAGATTCCAACCATTGACATTTAGGAGCTATATGAAAGTGTACACATATGGAGATTGTGGTTAAGATTCCAAAAGGTATTTGGCATGAGATGAACATGGTATAAAATGCAGTTATCCCACACACAATTCCATAAATAAGGGCTCCAACATTCTTCAAATAATATATGTTAATGAGGGCTGGGCTCACAATGCCAAAATAATGGAGACTTACACTGATGTGGTTTATGTAAAACCCTGTAGCTGGAGTACATGACTGAAGTCAGTGAGCAGTTTTAGCACTGCAACAGCTCTATTTGTAGCAGGGGAATTGGAACTGTGGGCAGTACATGGAAATAAGCCAGACTGATTGCAATGGCAGGTTCTTAAATACACATGAAGCTGTTCTGCTAGGGAAGGGAACCTGCTGGAAGAGTGGCCAAGATCTGGATGTTTGTGTGGTAAGGTAGTTCGCTAGTCAACTCAGAAATGCAGTGAATGGTTTTTCATAGTTCACTATTACAAAATTTAAAATTATGGAGTAGTGGAGATATCACCATGAATTCTCATCCCATTTTGATAACGGTGAGAACACATGCATGAAAGACTTGTTACCTGTCTTGAAAACATTTTCTTATCTGTCAAACAGGTGTCACTACCATGCAACACTGCATGTGGGATTGCTTATGGGTTGGACAGATCCATCTATATGACAGCATTAGTGTGTCAGGTGACAGTATCTTCCTTTTCTTCAAGTGGGGCTAAAAATAGGTTAAACATGTCTTCAAAGACTATGCAATATGCCAAATGATGTTTTTAAAAGCTAAGTGATGCAACCATATGTATAAACAACAAAAACGATTAAATAAATTAAAAAGTTGGGCAAATTAAACCAAGTCATTTTACAACAGTTTCCTTTCTAGACACACAGCAAAAATATGACATTGTGACAAAATTACCTCAACTGACATGCTTATAAAAAATATTCTACCATAGATCAAATAAGACACATGTGCACACACACACACACACACACACACACACACACACACACACACACACACACACACGCATACACACACACACACACACACACACACACACACACACACACACACACACACACACACACACACACACACACACACACACCCTCTGTAGGAAAGCCTTCTGACCTACCACTGTTATTAATCATGGGCTCTTCTCTTTGATTCAAACCGCGCATGTATGTTTTGTGTGTGTTTGTATGTAATTTAATGATAAAAATCATCCTAGTGAGGATTTTCTACCTGAAAGTAAAATTTTTTAAGGGGAAACTAAGAACCTAACCTACCAAAGGGGCCTTGTTACCCCAAAGGTAGCAATAACCATATAGAATAGGAGATTCTGGGTCAGACTCCAGACAAAAGGCAACATTTTCCTTTCATATTTCATGTTTTGGTTATTTCATAGAAATTCAATATCTTCCAAGTATGAAATGTATGCTTGTTTATCAAAAATAGAGTCAAATAATAAAAATAAATAGTAACAAATTTAGTGCAAATATGCTTATATAAAATATTCACACATTCTGAACTAGATGCATTTTCTCTAACGGATATTAGCAAATAGTTACCATTGCAGACTTAATTTTAACAGAAATAAGCTAAAGATTTTTTTTAATTCAATGCAACTTAAGAAAAAGAACTAAACTTGATTAAAATAAATTTAGTTCTGTATTTACTTTCAATAAATTAGAGAGTAATGAGACTTAAATTTTGCACTGCCAAATATTCTAGCTTTAAATGTTTTACAGTCTTGGATATAAACTATAGTTAAACAAAATTTCATCTAAACTTCCTGTCACAGCAAGCCCTAGGGTATTTACAAAGCAGATGGGAGATTAGGAGTCAATAATTGCCTCAGGACACAGCCAGAGTTAAACAGGTCATCACAACACATGTTGCAAAAAAGTGTCTTCTCTGCTATTGGGAAATAAAACAGTGAGTTATGTCTGTCAGTATAGCTACAGATGGATATTTTAGCATTTTATTTGTATTATTTTTATTTATTTTTAATTCATTAATTTATTTATTTGCAGCTCTCCAGCTTCTCTTTATAATTCAGATTCTGTTCAGTGGCAAACACTATGAAGTTTTTACATAAAATGCTACTCTTTAGTTTAAAATTGATATTTGGATTCAATATAAAGCATGATAGGAAAGTTTTAAATATAAAATAATTTTACAAATCTGAGTAAGGCATGCAGTTAGCTGTCTTAATACGTTAGGACTCTGATGATCTATGAACAAATCAACTGACATATATCTACTCTGAAGTCTCTGTCAGGACAAACATGCCAACATAAAAATAATTAGAGTTTAAGCCACAAAATCAGAAATTAATATGTATTAAATGAGGTTGTGATTTGTGTCACTGCAAGTCTGTGATGCAGAGATGTGAGTCTCATATATCTCTAGATACGACATGTTAAAATTCATTGTTAGCATCGATCTTTGTTACTAAACCTATGACTAACTTAGTTTTCATATTAGGTAATAGGATGGCAGCCAATGCTACTCTTCTAGACTGTTGATAATAACCTATCTACAGGTCAATGGCAGAAGACAGTTTATATATTCAACTCTCAGCTTCTGCACTTATTGAGCAAGTGCTGCTTCAATACCAAAATCATTCTAATAATAACAGAATTATGTGACCGTCAGTGCTTTATAAAGAGGGTTAACACTTTAAAACATAAAGAGATAAAAAATCTTTGCTAAGCTTGTTACAAGAAGCTCTATTGGTGGAAGAATGGCAGCATATAAATGATTGGAAAATTGCTTGAATATCTCTTTTTGTGTGCAAGACCTGTCAGTTCAGATCATATATATATTCTTCTTCTTAAAGGAATATATTTGGCGTATATTTATTTGTTTATATTTATCTTTGCTGACCTTTTTATATGCATAGTTTTCTGTCCATTAACTTAATTAGAATCTTTGTAATGTAAGTTGTTCAGCAGGTAACATGCTCACTTTTGACATAAAGGTCATGCTTTCAATGCCCACATAAGCTGCTTGAATTCACATGTCACCACTGATGCTATAGTAAAGTACAAGGTGAGTGCAGCATTCTTAAGATGCCGTCCTTCACATCAGGCCAAGGCCCCATCTCTCTGTGAATAGTGGAAGCTGAGGATACTTTAAATAATCCCATTTCTACTGAATGAAATCTCCAAAAGCCTAACAACATAAACACATGTAGAAGTTACAGAGTCACTGCATCTTGCCTACAGACTTAATGAATCTGTACAATGATGGACACTTTCCCAGCTTTTATTCTTTCACATATTTTGCACAAAATGAAGAAATGCCTTTCTGTCCATTCCAAACAAAAAGCTTAAAAAATAAAATATCTGTTTACAGAATATTGTAGCCAAACAAGTCCATAGTGTGTCACACAATGATTCAATGTGCTTTGAAGAAAAACAGAACTTATTTATTTATTTTTATTTATTTGCAGTTGGTTTACCAGGATAGTCCATTGGGCCAAAATGAACCCATTTTCAATGGAGTCCTGGCGAGAAAAGCTCCAGAACAATATAGATTACAGTAGGTATTATACATACTTAAACATTATAAAACTTTCAAGTAGACAAATTCAAATACAATGCACAACAATTACAATTAATTTAACAGTGTTAAAACTAAAAAGGATTATACATAAATTCAAAATACTAAATTTAAAATTCTACTAAAGTTATTTCATAAAGAGAGTTCTCCGTATGAGAGGTAGAGTGTTGAGTATTCTTACATATTCTATAGTAATAACAGGAATGTGAGAGTTATGGATAATGAGAGAGAGAAATCAAGGGTGTAAGCAGGACTAGGAGGAAATGGGGATGTTCAGTGTAGTTAAGTAGGGTGGGAGCAAGAGCATTCCCACTGGGAAAGTAGATGTGCATGAAGAGGTTTTTTGAACATGAAATGGTTAGAGATAGTATGGATAGATGGAGGTAGAGAGTTCCATAGACGTGCTAAGCCATGTGAGAGAAGATGTTTGCCTGGGGGACAGGTTGGTTTGTACACTTCTAATAGGTTTTGGTTGTTGGACCTTAAAATTCTATCAGGTATGTGCATTTTGAACACAGAAGAGAGGGAGGGACAGAGGGAGGGTTTGAAAATTAGTCTATGTGCAAGGGATAGTTGTGTGTAGGTGAGATTATTGGGTAGTTCTAGCCATTTTAGTTGTTGGTGAGAGGAGCAGTGGTGGGAGGAAGACTTTTGGTTGGTAGCAAACTTGGCGATTTTATTGTAGCAGGAGGAAAGTTGTGTTTTTAGGGAGATTTGTAGGTTAGTTAGTAGTGGAGCTCCATAGAGAAGGGAGGGAATAAGAAAGGAAGTAGAGAGAGTGATTTTAGTGGCAGTTGTAAGGTAGAGCTTTTGTCGATAGAGCATCCCTAGTTTTTGATGTTTTTTTATGTTTAGTTGTAGATGGGAGTTGAATTTTAGTTGGTTATCAATTTGGACTCCAAGTAGTTTGGTCTCTGTCACTAGTTCCAGTGGAATGTTATTCTCACTAGTAATAGAGAATGTGTTTGTATTAAGAGAGTTGAGTTTAGTAGGGGTGATTATCATTAATTTGGTTTTAGAGGTGTTGAGTGCTAGGTGATTTGTTCTCATCCATTCTTCAATGGTCGAAAAGGCATCTTGAGTTAGCTTTATGAGAGTATGGGTAGTTGAGGCAGCGCAGATAATGGTTGAATCATCTGCATATTGGATGATATTGGATAGAGGGACTTGCAAAAGTTATCTAAGCCAAGAATACAACTGCATTACTTTAAGTGCCTAAAAGCTCAGTATCTCTTTCATTTTTTTTATGAAATATAACTCCTTTTACATGAGGTATGTGTCACCCATGAAAACACCAGGTAGAATACAAAATATATTCATAGTGCTAAACAATTCCCATATGTTTTAAAATTCTCAGACGTGTTTCTTTTCTCAAAGAATCCCATCATATTTCTAAAACCTGACATTTACAGGCTTTTTGGTGCCATACACTTTTTAATAATTTGTTGCCAAATCCTTAATGCCAACACTACACTTTCTTCCAAAATCTTATAGTACTAACATCCTAACTTTGTTAAGGTATCTTTTTGCCTCTGGAATTCAAAGCTTAAAGTAGTAGTTGCATTCGGAAATTGCCTTTCAATCTAGAAATGTATTATTAAATACTTTAACCATTAAAAAGCAAAATACATACTAGCCTAAAATAGAACATTTCTTACCATGCTTAAACCACCATCTGTGATCTTTTCATACTAACTTTCTTCTGCAATAGAGATTAATCTAAACTTCTATGTAGCACAAAAATATCTTACAAAGCATCATAACACCCAAATAGGCAAATGATAAATTTCCATTAGAGGTATACATCTTCAAACTACAATAACAAATTAGGTTTTTCATATATATTTGTATTATCTAACAATGTACCTCACAGTTCCTCCCACACTCCCTCAATAGCCTTCATTATACCACATTCTTTCACAGTGCTTCAAAACTGGTTCCTGAAAAATCAGTGCTGGTAAAATTAGAATCAGAATTAAAACCCAACATTTATATTTATTCCCCACTATGCCAAAATGTTACACTATAATTTTGAACACCACTAAGCAATTTAGGGTTAAAATAGCATTGTCACTGTGCAAAGTAATATCTGGAAATGCACCCTCTACAATATCTTCACTATCTCCTTTTGTTTATATTTTAATGTTTTTTTAACAGCAAATTCAAATAAATGTCAAAAAGCTTATAGGACAAAACTGCTCATGTCTGACATTCATCTTAATAATTAAATCTATATAACTCTTTATTGTTGGTAAAATCAAATAATGATCAAAATCGTTGCATGTAATTCTGGTGCATGCATATTTCCAATCTTGTCTCTATCTATAACATAGTCTTAAGAGTTAAACGGTATACCTGATCACATATTTCGTGAATACTCAAACTCTGAATGAGACCACCTACTTTTCCAAATAACTGTCTACTGACAGACTCTTTAACAATTGCATGATTCTTCCTTGCATATTTTATGGGTAGAAAAAAAATTCTATTAAATCTAATTTGCCTATGTGAATATTTAATTTACCCTGCAGAACTCAAAAGAGAATTGGACTTTAGTGGTTCAGGTGTCACTTACATTCTTCATGTTCATAAATGCTTATCCCCATTAAAATTCCACCAGTAAGAAAATATAAATAAGTTAAAAATAAAACTTTTTTTTTGGTGTAATGTTCAGCTGCAGTTTATTGAATTAGTATAACACATGTAACTAGTTCCACTGATTGCTAACGTGTTGCCCCCTCTCTAACAATTATAGTGGCTTCTTAAATTCATCAGAATATATTTCACTATCTATATAGTTCAGTTTTTCCTCTAAAACATTTATTGCTGACATACTGTTCCCTTTTTGTGAGGTTATACTTGTATACTTAAAGCTTCTATTCTATAAATCTTTCTGTAATTGCTAGTTGTTATTTTACCTAATATTTGAAATAAAACTGCAGCTACTCTTCTCTTTCTGTTTCCTTTACTTAGTGTTCTTTTTTTACATGTAAGGCAAAAAATGGAAAATCATTCCCTCCTGTTTTTAATAGTAAACATTTGCTGTCTGCACTACTTCATTAAACCCTTTTTTTATGCCAAAATATTTCCTTCAACTTAGCATCCACATTCCTCTCACCCTGGAACACATTTTTTATGCCAAAATATTTCCTTCAACTTAGCATCCACATTCATCTCACCCTGGAGCACTGATGTATTTCAGCTCCTGAAATTGGAGTTATATTCTCAATTATAGTCAAGTCTCAGTTTTTTCTCTATTTATGTTCACTAACTTTTTTCCCTTTCTGTTTAGAAAATACCACCAGTTTTCTCACCCCCCCAAACGTGTCTTATCTCTAAAAATCTAGTTTCTCTGAAACTATTAGAATGTTTCTAAAACCAAATTCTACCCTGCCTTTAACAACCCACATGAAGAAGTTTACAATAAATACAAGAATATATAAACCATAGTTTTTAAATAGTTCCTTACCAGTTCTGAAATGCATACTCTCTATCTTTTCTTGTAATTCAACTCCATGAAGAGAAGACTAATGGATTCCCTTCCCAGTGCCAACTTACATCCTAGCTTAAGAAAGCTTATAATCTGATGTCAGTTTTCATCCTTCCTCAATGTATGGATTTGGATCTGATACTTGCATCCTACTTGGCTATTATTCTAGCTTGTGGCCACCAACAAACTCTCAAGCTCCTTCCCTACCCATAAAGCACCACATCTAACATGCCTCAGATCTCATTTCCTGCTTTATAGTTTAGACAAGGTTGCCTTCAGGTCCTGAGTTTTCTGAGAAAGATAAGTTATTTCTTATTTTTTCTTTCTAACTTTTAGCTAATTACTATTTCTTCAATTTTAATCTGAAATCGAGTTTATCAACTTTTCTCCTTTACTTTAAAAGAAATGGTTCCTTATTTTATAACTATTAATGCAGAAAATCCCAAAGCTTTTTTGCCTTTTACCAGACGTTTTTCTCCATTATTGTGACAGTTTATTTTACATTTTAATTTTTCCATTTTGGTGTCAGTGTTTTATTACTATCAATATTTATTTTATATACACAATTTATTGTAGTTCTTTAAAATTCCATTATTACAATCTTGGTTTACATTGTTTAGAACTGCAGTTTTTATCGTGAGTTTCTGTGGACAGGAAAGAATAAGCTGATGCTAAAGGCTTTACTGCATCTTCTTTTTTCTGAAACCATTGCTGGTGCTCACCCCCATACAAAATGTAAAGACCTGTCCAAAGGTCTAGTTTCTTGGCTTCTTTAGTCACTGCTTCTTCAGAACTGAAAAGAAAGAACACACAATTCTTCAGAACTTAAACTAAAGAAGAAATGAATATCGAAAGATTTGTTGCTAACTATCTTTTTCTCAGAACATCGCCAAAGTTTGATATTCAAGAACCCTTTGAAAGGTCCAGGTATTCAAATTCTTTGTCTTCATCTTCATTATAAACTGGGAAAAAAATGAAGAGGGAAGTCTGAACGAGTTTGGATCCAGCCACCTCAGATCCAACATCTCAAAGATCTCCTCCGGATCTATGGTCTTCCTTGGATTTGACAGGTTTGACTCCTAATCATAGGATCCTAACTTTTTTGGATCTGACAGAGAGAATTTTTATCTTCAGACAATAATTGTGAATCCAAACTCCCCTAGGACTTTTATTGGATACTAAGTTCTCCTCAGATGACAGGTCTGCTGTTACTTCTGCATTAGATCCTAAGCCTTCAGATCCAACAGACATAATTATTTTATTTGATGAACCACAAACTTCAGACCAGTCTCAATGCAATTTTGTAGAATATTTAAACAGGTTTCGTGGATTTGTTTTATTAAATATTCTACAAAATTGCATCGAGACAGGTATGAAGTTTGTGGTTCATCGTATATTTTCATTTTCCAGAAGTGGTTTACATAATTATTTTATTATTTATTTTATTTTATATTTGTTTACCGAGAAAGTCCGGCTGGGTAGTCATTGCCCATTTCCAGTGGAGACCCAGGGAGAAAAGCTCCACATGCAAATACAGAAAGCATGCAACTTAGTAACACAAACAAGCTAGTTTCTAAAGTTCTGATCAAAAATATTCAATGTAGTCCTTTTGAGGACCTTTTAAACAATAATAACAAAAACAAGCTAGCTTCTAAAGTTCTGTGCAAAAATATTCAACGCAGTCCTCTTGAGGAACATTTGAACAATACATAGAAGATAAAAATACAGGTGAATAATGTAAGATTATGATACACTTTGAAGCATCAAAATTGTTGCTACAAGAAAAGTTTGTTATGTAAAGCACCATTTGCAGTTACCAATTAGAAAGGACTGGGTATATATTAGGTTAGTCAGGGTCTTCACAGTTACATATCCAAGAAATAGATAGATAGGACTTCAGCTGACTTTTGAAGTTAAGTTTTATTATTTTGCATTCTGAGTCCATTAGGGAGGAAAATCCAGATTTTGACAACAGCACTTGAGTAGAGGGTGTTGCCAGCTATATATCTGCTTTGGATATTTCTTCTAGCACTTTATTTGTTGATCTTAGTTAGCGGTTGTTGCTGTATAGATTGAGTAGGCCTTCTAGAATTGATATTTTAATGGGATGGTATACTATTTGATGTGCCATGGTAAGTTGATTAAAGTGCAGTAGGTTAGGTAGTTCTAGCCAGCCTAATTGTTTGAGGGCTAGACAGTGATGGGATTGATATGAGGAGTTGGTAGCAAATTTTGCTGTCTTGTAGTAGCAAATGGTTAATTTGTTTAAGTCACCTTGTTTAGGTCGGTAAGAACAGGGGATGCATATAGTAATGTAGAAAGTAAGTGAGTGCTGTCTATGATGACTTTACTGTCAGTGGATAGATAGTTTTTACATCAATAAAGAGTGACAATTTTTTGTGAACTTTAGTTGTGGTTTGAGCTATATGTTTATTGAATTTTAGAATTTGGTTAATGATTGTTCATAGGAGTTTGTTTTTTGCAATGGGGTGATAAAACATTGTCCTTTGAGGATATTTGAAAAGGGGGATAGGGTGAATAGCCTTTGATTTAGAATACACTGGGAGTTTGACAGCCAGGTTTCTATGGTACTGAAGGATTCCAGGGTTTTTTCTTGAAGACTTTGGAGAGAGGGAGCTGAGCAGATTAGTGTGGTGTCACTGGCGTATAGTACCAAGTTTGTGTGAAGTGTGGCTGCATGTAAATTGTTTGTTAATAAGGGATAAGCAGGGGTCCATGTATGAGAGTACATATCAAATGCTTTAGATTAGTCTAGAAAGACAGTTGAGACTAGATTATCTAGGTTCTGTTGATGATTGACAAAATTGGTAAAGCTGATGAGGGCAGTGGTGGTGGTATGGTATGGGTGGAATCCATGCTGTGTTTGGGCAAGAAGATTGTTGGCTAAGAGGTAGTTTAGTATCTGGGAGATAATACATTTTTCCAAAACTTTAGACAATGGGGAGAGTATGGCTCTTGGACGGTAGTTAGATAATTCAGTTGATGTACCACCTTCATGCAATGGAATTATGTGAGAGATTTTCCAGTGAGAAGGTACTGATTGTCAGCTATGGATCTATTAATTTTAATAGCGACAGTGTATGTAATGGCTTTGGCAGAGATTCGTAGGAATTCAGCTGGGAGTTTGTCTGCTGCGAGTGTAGTTAGGTATTTAGCTGGGAGTTTGTCTGCTGCGAGCGTCGTTGGCTTATTTTGGACAAGTGTTTATAGATGATACAGGTTGGGATCGGTCTGACTGAAAAGAGGTTTTGGTTGTTTAAGAGGTTATGAAGATCTGGGAAACTAGTGAGTGAGGTGGGGTAACCAATTTAATAACTGAGCTGGAGAAGTAGTCATTGAATTGAGTTGCAATACTGATGGCGATGTCATTTGTGTTTGGGGGTGGGGTACTCATTTTACCTGGTTGTAGAATTTTTGTAATGACTGCCCAGAATTTCTGTGGGTTTGAGTTGTATTTAGTTTGTGTGTCAGAATAGCGTATTTTATCACTCCTTATTTGCTTTATTTCTTAGCTCTTTAAATAATTGCCTATTTGAGTTAGTTCTATTATAACGTCTGGTGTCCCAGGCCTTGTCTCTAGAAGTAGGCGAGTGGTTTTGGTGAGCCAGGGGGCGTAGTTGGATTTTGTCCTACTGGTTCTTGGAGGGGCTAGTTGATTAAGTATGTCTAGAAAGGTAGAGTTAAAATTGTCTACTACCAAGTCCGATGGTAGGCAGGTGAGTGGGGACCAGTCGCAATAATTTTAAGCTGATATGAAGTCTTCTGCTTTGAAATTTTTTGTGTAGCATATTTGATGGAGGTATGTTTTTTGTGGGTTTAATGTGTTGCCTTAGTAGAAAGGTGTGGAGATGATTGCTTAGAGTGTTGGGTAGATTGCCGACATGCTGGTCTGAGAAAGGACAGTTAGTGAGGATCCAGTCAAGTATGGACTCTTTGTTTGTAGATTTATCTATATGTGGGGGAATTTGTTTTATCTGCCTGAAACCATAGAGATTAAGAAGGTTTATATGAACATGGACTTGACATTAGGAAGGGTGATGCAAAAAATGCTATGGCAAGACATGTTAATAGTAATACTAACCATGTATTTCTTTCTTTTGGATTGGACTGTGTTCAGAGGGACTATGTGGGGGCCTTGAGAAGATGAACTTGAGGCCAAGGAATTAAGTTGGCAACTGAAATTAAATGCCACTGCCCCCCCAGGTCTCAATGACAATGTATCCATAACCAGTGTGCTTAAATTAAAATTGTACATTGTTTAAAGTTACTATTTTTCATATTTTTAGAGCATGAGTATAAGGTATATATTATATATATTCATAAAGTATTTGTGGTGAGGCATTTTTATTTGAGGGTTGGATTTTTAAAAATGAATGTGACTTTAAAATGTTATGGAGGGCTTTTAATTGAAGGAGAAAATTCATTGGTTAAAGATTGAAGGATGGGATATTTGTATGTGGTGCTTTACTGTGTTAAAATGATTCTGATGAAGACTCTACAATCAATTTCCCGTGCATGGGTATTTCCCTTAGAGAATACCTGGAGATACGTTATGATAGCAAACAGTCTCTGCAGTATCCTAACCCTGTGGTGACCCAGCATGAACACCCAACAATCAATTTTCCCTATGTGGGTATTTCCCCTAGAGAATACCTGGAGATACATTATGATAGCAAACAGTCTCTGCAGTATCCTAACCCTGTGGTGACCCAGCATGAACACCCTACAATCAATTTCCCCTACATGGGTATTTTCCCTAGAGAATACCTGGATATACTTTATGATAGCAAACAGTCTCTGCAGTATCCTAACCCTGTGGTGACCCAGTGTGAACACCCTACGATCAATTTCCCCTACGTGGGTATTTCCCATAGAGAATACTTGGAGATACTTTATGTATGTGTAGCCAAACGAAATATATGTTGTATTTAATACCTGTACTGCTACTACTGTTCTGGCAGCAAGCTAGCACCTTCTCTGGACCGCTTCTTGGTATCTGCCTCTTTTCTCTATATCCCACTCTCTCTCCCTGAATCAATCAACCAGCTCTCTCCAGCTTTCTGACAACAGTGCTTTTCCTCTGTACATATCTTTGCTCCCCCCTCCCTTAATCTGCACTCCTCTACTTTGGGTGCCTGGGCCCTGGTTTGGTACTCTAAGCTTCTAATGTACATCACTACTGACCTATCCTGTCTCTTTCTCCCTGCACCTCTGCCTTCCTGCCTTCTCTTTCTCTTACTTTGTCTAACTTCCCTGACTTTCCTGATTGTTTCTAGTAGCTTAGTTTTCTAGGGCTGCATGCCCCGCTCCGTTCGCCATTGCTATGCTTCGGCTCTCTTTGCTACTCTACCTTACCCCCATTCCCACCCACCCCTACATCAATTACACTTATACTCTCCATTCCCTCCCCTTCCTGCCTGCTCAGCCTCTCACAACACTCTTCCTACCAGTACTCCACCCCATTCATCTCACTTCCATCCTTCTCTTTCCTGCCAGCCCAGCTTCTTACAACACACCTCCTGCCAGAACTACTCCCCAACTCACCTCACTTCCTTCCTCTACTTCAGTTTTTGTCCCCATACTAACTCTTAATAATCCCCCAACAATGCAACTCTTCCTTTCTTTTGCCATTCCACTACACTTTTACCTATCAGCCTTAACCTCATTTCACTCATTCCACTCATACCTCCCCAACCCACTTAAAGGTTCCTCCACCTCTACCTCCCACACTAACCTCTTCATTACTTCCTACTCAGCTATCTCTCCATCAGTCTTTAGTACCTCCTCCTCTACTTTTCACAAATGTAACCTTCTTTCCAATCATACAAATACCCTCAAACCCAAGCCTAAATTCATCTTCCTTCACTTAGTTTATACTCCACTCACTCACCTTACAAATAAACTTCTACTCTCTGGTGAGATCCAAACATCTGTCCATATATTCTATATATATTTCAAAAGGCTAACAAACAAGATCTCAGAACTATTCCTGGTGGTGGTGTAGCCATACTCTACTCAGACAGCCTAAACCTGTCTCCTATCACTATCCCCATCCCCAATTTCTATCCTGCTGAACTTCTCATCCTAAACTACCATCTCAACCCACACAAGAAGTTTGCTGTCATTTATATCTACATCCCCCGTGGGAATAATATGCCCACCCTCGAAAATATCCTATCCTGGTTTAGTCACAACTTTGACTATGAAACTCTCATTCTTGGTGATGTCAATATAGACTGGTCCAAACTTACTACTGACTCACCACAATCCAGCATCAACTTACATGGTTTCCATCAACTAATTACACCCCCCACCCATTTCAATAAAGACTTATCTTCCAGTTCCACCATTGACTGGATACTCACCAACTCTCCTCACCTCTACCATAGCCCATGTACCCTACCTGACTCCTTAAGTGATCACCTCCCCACCTCTATCCTTAGACACACCTCCCAGACACACAAACCACACCTATTTAGAGATTGTCATAAGCTCTCTAACTTCAATAACACCCAGTTTAATTCCATGCTATGCAGTATTGGTTGGTCCATCCTTAAACACATCCCTCTTGATGATGCTGCCATTAAATTCAACAACATTTTCCTAGATACCCTTAATTCCCTTGCTCCCTCCAGGAAAATCAGAATAAAATCAAACCATGCTCCATGGCTTTCTAAAGATACTAGAACACTAATGCATACCAGGGATAGCACCTGGAAGTTATGGCTTAAAACCAGGCATACTCCCCATCTACTTAAATACAGACAATTACATAACCTAGTTAAGAAATTGGTCACCAAAGACTATCTCTTACTACAACTCTCCTCAACTGGACAACAGGTCCAACCCGTGCAACTTCTGGATTACTCTTAACATACTTTACCCTGGCAAGCCTTCTAGCCTCTCACCCTACCCCAACAAATCTCCTCCTGAAATTGCTACCCTACTCAACAAACACTTCACTGACACTATCCAAAACCTTACACCCTCATATACTAATGCTGAAACTATCACTACTACCAACAACCCTCATAGCCAGAATCTCTTCTCATTTAAACCTGTCAACTTCATACAAAAAATCCCTTCTTCTTAAGCTTAAACCATGTTCTCCCTCTATCGATAACCTACCTCCTACATTTCTCATACTCGCTGCTGAATCTATAGCCTATCCTATATCCATTCTCATTAGCAGATCTATACAAGAGGCTACAGTTCCTACTATCTGGAAATCCTTCTATACTATCCCACTGCATAAAGGTAGCAACTCCACTGATCCATCTAACTATCGTCCCATTGCTATTCTTTCTCCCATCTCCAAGTTGCTTGAAAAATGCATACATTCACGACTTCTTAACCATCTCCTCCAACACAACCTTCTCACTCCCACACAACATGGTTTCCGTCCCCACCACAGCACATCCACTGCCCTCCTTTCTTTCACTCATACCATAGCCAATGCCCTTGATAACAATCAGCTAATATCCTGCCTCTTCCTTGACCTTTCCAAAGCATTTGACACAGTCTATCACCCTATACTAATTTCTAGATTATCTAACCTCAACCTGTCTTCTTCCCCCCTTGCTTGGTTCTCCAGCTATCTCCCAGGTAGGCAGCAATCTGTCAAATGGCTCTCCTCCTGCTCTCCCTTTATATCTGTTCCAACAGGTGTTCCTCAAGGCTCTATCTTGGGTCCCCTCTTATTTAATATCTTTACAAACAAACTATTCACCTCTTGCAGACAATCTTCTCTTATACAATATGCAGACCACTCTACACTCATCTCAATCTCCAGTAGTATCACAGACCTTCTCACCCTTACTCAAAACTCCTTTCTATCCACAGAGAAATGGCTATCTGACAATCTGCTTATCCTAAACCCTAAGAAGACCAAGCTCCTGCTCTTTCTCCCCCGCTCTTTTTCCAGTCACAAATCTACATTTACCATAACATCCTCTAACAACACAATCATAAAACCTGAACCACACACTAAACTGTTAGACGTCTATATAGATGATGAGCTCAAATTTAACTTACACTTACTGGAAGGAATAAAAAAAACACACCAGAAACTTGGCTTGCTCTTTCGTAACAAAAGATTTCTTACTCCAAATGCTAGACTCTCCCTAGCCACAGTCTTTCCTCCTGCCCACACTTCTCTACGCAGCCCTAATACTAACCAATATACAGGCTACTACCATGAACAAACTGCAACAAACTTACCATAAAATTGCAAAATTCATTACTAACTCCCCCTACAGCTCCCATCACTGCCTTGCCCAAAACTCATTATAATGATTTGAATTCCCTCAACTACTGCTACTTTCTCAATTTCAAGTTATTTACTTCATTCTATACAGGCCTTCATCCTGTCCACCTTTCACTACTCTTGTATCTACCTATACCCCTTCTAGAACCCTCCGCACCTCTAACCAATAACTTCTGAATGTAGATCATCCAAAGAAGAACACAGGCAAACTGCAATATAACTGCTCTACAGCCCACACTTGGAACAAACTTCTCTGAACATCCGCTCCATCATTCACACTGCACACTTTAAAAAGGAACTCAAACATTATCTTCTCAACACTAAATCATGTCTCTGCTTAGAACTTACCTGATATGTTCCCTTTATACAATTGGTGCTCCTTCCCTCTGAACTCCTGAAAGCACCTATACCTTAATACAAAGCCTATGCAAGAAATCTGATTCACTTGTATATCTCTTGTTTGATCACTTGTATATAACTTGCTTTGTACATAAAAAAAATAAAAAATGCATTAGGGGTTCATATACTTATTTCTTTGAGAAAACCCTCTTATTGTAATTTGAATATGTTTGAGTCATATTTGTATTAATATGTTTTGGAGTTATAATTGGTTATGGTACTTTCTATGGTTTGTTACCTATGTTATTGTAATTGTTTTTGTAATTGGAGCTTTTCTCCTCGGCCCAGCTGGACCGATCCAGTTAACAAATGTCAAATAAAAAAAAAATAAAGATAAATACATTTTTTTGAAAGCTCTTAATCCTTGAGATTATGTGCAATAAATTTCATTCAACTGCCTTCTCCTGTTGTTTGGTCTGTTTCCTGGTTGGACTACTTCCTGCATATTCGAGTTTAGAATATTTGTATCCCCTTAGCATAAAATTCCTTAAAATCATTTAAATTTATTATGTATGAAGGAACTCTTGTTACAGTTATTCTTTGTTTTGTATTCAAGTTTAGGCCAGAAGCGATAGCATTATGGTCTGACAATGTGCATGTGACTACTTTGACTTTATCCATCTTTGTAGCTAGATCTCTTGATATGTATACTCTATCTATTCCTGAATTTGTGCCATATCGATGAGAATAATGTGCTAAGAATGAAGTATTAGGGTTAGCATATTCAGTAATGTCTACAATGTTAAAAGTTTCAGTACAATCAGATAGTATCTTAGATATTGCTGTTTTCTTTTGTGTGCGTGTGTGTTTTGCATCAGTATCCCCATCATTCATTATGCAATTAAAGTCTCCTGCTATAATTATTTTACCTTTATCATGATGTACAACATCTTCCAAGTGCTGTTTGGATACTTTTACACCTAATCCAGGTATCCAATAAATGTTTACTAGAGTATCTATTTTCCCATTTTTGGATATCATTGCTAAACAGAACATCCCTGTTTTTTCATGATATGTATTTAAAATTGCTGGCATTAAAATTGAGTTTTTCCAAAAGACTGTTACTCCTCTCCTCTTTTGTTTATAATGATATCTGACTAAAACTGTATAGCTATCAGTATTACTTTTATTTATGTCTTCTTATGTAAGGTGTGTTTCTTGTAAAAAATAATTTGTGCACTAAACATTGTCAAATATTTTAGGAGACTTCCCCTTTTACAACTATTATTCAAGCCATTTACATTAATGGAAATACATTTCATAGTTAAATCATTACTACTCAAACTGCTTGCCATGTGTATATATTTTTACCAATGAGCTAACAAATGTAACTAAAGAGAATGACTTAATTTCATTTGATTTATTACATTAACTATAACTCATAGACACCCAATAAAAAATAACTGAATAATAAAACCTTAAAAACTGAGATAAAAAACAAACTAACCCTCCTATAGGGAAACAAACATCAGTTTTGAATAGACTAGCCATTCAAATGTACCCTCTATCACTCCTTCCAAGAGTCATTTCTTGGGCTATTTAAACATTCTCTCTAACAGTAAGCATACTATGTATTATATTCTTTTAATACAAAATATTTTTTTCACAATCTTTGAGATCAAATCCAAGAGAATACTTTAAACATAGTCATATTATTATACTAATCATATTATTTTGACATTAAAATAATGCAAATTACAGTGAATTTTAGTATTTATAACTGGGAAAAAACGAAAAACAAACAACAACAACTTATAATATTCAACAGTTGTCCTTTAATCAAACTTATTTTAGTAAAAATGAACAAATATTTAATCATCAGATTAATGTAATTAAACAGTAGACCAGTGCAGACTTGTAAAATGCATAGCAACGTTTCATTTCTATAAATTAACTCAGTGAAGCTGCCAGTGTTATAGTGTGTAATAGCACTGTTTCACATCATTCTTTTTACTGAATGTCATCCATTTACAATAGTTTTTTGACTATTTGAATTAAAATCAAACATACTGTATCCCTTTTATAGGTTTACTAAATTATTTAATAAACCTCTCATCACTTTTACTATAATTCAATTAGTATAGTTTTACATGTTTTGTTGGTAAATATCCCCTTAAGAAGCTGAAAATTTCAATAAGCTCATTTTGACCTTTATCCCAAGAGCTTACATCATGCATGAGCAGTTTACTTTCATTTTGGGGCACTTGCAAAGGATTTTTCAGCTTCTAAGCAGCTTAATTATAGAAAAATGCACTCTGGGAACAAGAAAACAAGCTTTTCAGCTTGCCACCACAGCAGGAAACCAGGAAACAAGCAAATAAACAATTTGAAAACTTCTAAACATATTCTGTGCTCGTGGAAAACTTTCCCTTCCCCTAAGTGTTTGTGAAGCCCAAACAAGTCTCTGTACACATAGAGCACATTACTTGTTCAACTTTCATCTACTTCATACAAATCTGCTGCTTTAGATAGGATGTAGGGGTGCCAAACTTCAGAACTATCTTGTCATATGGTGGTAGGCAGGAGCATAAGGTTCTACATAAAAACAAGTAAAGTAGACTTTATGTCAGAAAAAAAGAAACAAAAGTTACAGAAAGTCAACCCTGGCTAGAAGCAAACAGAAAAAAAAAGAAAAAAAGGTGTGAGGTGGGTGTTAGTATTGCAACAGTGCTCTGTTCAAACATCTACTGCTAGAATAAGTTAACTTAAGCAACTGTACTAGTTCATCGTTAGATCACTTTCACAGTAGCATATAAATGTCATCATGGAAATGTCAAATAGAGAAAACTATAAAGTGATTAAGACAAGAAGTGTTACTGCAAGAAGCATATAGAAGAGGAACAGATCAACAGAAATACTTAGAAAGATAGATGTGATAAAAGCAATGTGCAGTATCATAACAGATCAGGATCTATTGTGCACTATTGCAAATAAACTAAAAATGTCATCACAGACAGAAAATCAAAGAAGATATGCAGATGAATATAAAGGAAAAGTACAAAATAAGTAATTTATTGATGGCCGAAAAAACTTTTATTTAATAATGTGAAACAAGGCAAAAGGAACTGAAACACCAGTAAAAAAAGAAGAAATGTATACATTTTGGAGAAATATCTATGAAGATCCTGTAGAACATAACAAAGATGCTGCATGGAGAGAAAAAGTAAAAGAAAGAAAGAATAAGAAGTTCAAATGTACAGGATATGAAATGGGATGAAGTAAATGCCAGAAAAGATTGAAACAAAGTTAAAAAATTTCATAACTGGAAAACCCAGACCCAGATGCAGTACCTAACTTCTGACAAAACGTATTAACATGCTTACATGAAGAAAACTGTAGTGTATTAGTCTGATAGTGGAGAAATAAATAAATAAATAAAGATTTAGCCATGAGTAAAAAATATTTGCATGCACACCCAGAACAGGCACCAACCTGGTTAACAACAGGAAAAAAATACTCCTACTTAACAGTGACCTTCCAAGCTATCCTAAGATTATAAATCAATAACTTGCCTTCCGACAACACATAAACTATACAGTTGAATTGATGTTGACATTGTTTATAGTCATTTAGAAGAAAACTCAATCATGGCAACAGAACAAATGTGTAAAAAAAAGTCATACAGAACAAAGGATCATTTCTTGTTAAATAAAGTCATAATGGAGAAATGTAAAAAGGGAAAGGATCTGAGTATGGCATGGACAGACTACAAATAAGCATTTGACAGTATTCCACATTCACGGATAAAAGAGTGCTTTAAAATGTATAAGATATACTCTACACTGATTGATTACACTACAATGACCATGAAACCGTGGCAAACTACTTTACAGTTAAGCCATAATAAAATATATAAATTATTATTTAAGAGTAAAAATTCAAAGGGGGATATTCCCATGTGATGGTCACTGCTGGTCTTTTGTCTTGCCCTTAACCCATTAAACTTTCTACTTAACAGATTAGGTCATGGCTAAATTTGGCTCCCAGAAAATGACAAACTACTGTAAAGATTTTTCATCTTCTTATTGTGGATGATTTAAAACTGTACAGTTCATCAGAAGAGGAACTGAAAGCACAACAGCAAGTGGTCAAAACTTTTTTAGATAGTATAAGAATGTTATTTAGTCTTAATAAACATGCAAATGTAACCTTTAAAGCAGGAAAGCTGTAGCACCAAAAAACATCAGCCTGGGCCAAGAATGTGATATAATAGAACTTGAACAAGAGGGAGTGTATAAATATTTGGGAACTGATGAAGGATCAACAATAAAACATGAACAAATGTGAATAGAAATTAGTAAGGAATATTTTAGAAAACTACAATGAATACTAAAAACAACAACATCTAGGAACAAAAACCAAGCTATAAACCATTTGCTTTTCCTGTCCTAACTTGTAGTTTTGGAGTGATTGACTGGACCCAAAAGGTGTTGGATTTGTTGAACAGGAAAACAAGAAGGATGCTTCATGCTCATCAAATGATTTACAAAAATAAGTTATACCAATACTATATATTCCCCATTCTGAAGGAGGAATGGGCCTTCACAAAATTGATTACAAGTATAGATACTGTATGCAGTCATAGGACTGCATATATATCTGCTGACCTCACAAGACCCAAATTAAATTAAAGTTTTAAAACAAGAGGAGAATAAGTGTAAGATGACTTCCCTGCATAGTTTAGCAGAAGCATATTGGTGTCAAGTGGGAATGGAAATCAAACCATAACTAGATAAAAATCAGGCAGCAAATGAATGTGCCAAAAAACAAAAGAAAGACTATAAGGTGAAGGATCAGATGAGAAGGCAAGAAATGTGTAATATGTATACATATAGTTGCCATTATAGAAAACTCTTGGAACAACCTCATGTTGACCAGGATCGAATGCAGGAAAGGTTAAAGAGAGGTGAATTTAAACCAAAAGATAAAATGTTAATATTGATGGCCCAAGATAGTGGACTATGTACATGCTGGTTTACAAAGTCCATTGAAAATGTGGGAGAATTAGACAAATGTATGCTTTGTAAAACAGAATTGGAAACAGTTAGACACCATGTTGCTGGCTGTGACATGCTAATGACAAAAGGAGTATATACTGAAAGGAGAAATAATGTGGCAAAATTGTTGACTGGGGACCGTGCAAACATTATAATATTGAAATAGCTGAGAAGCACTGGAAATATGAGCCAGAAAGCATTATAGCAAATGGTGAAGTTTATAACACATGGGATCACCCATTACTAACAGTTCAAAAATAGATGCAAGAAAATCAAATGTAGTTGTCCATGAAGACAGATATAACATTAATCACTGGAATATCTACATGCATTGTCTTACTTACTTATGTATTTATTTATTTGACATTTGTTGACCAGGAAAAGTCCGACTGAGCAGAAGCCCATTTTCGCTGGAAGGCGGGGAGAAAAAATCCAAATATATAAACAAAATTAGATAAGTATACAGTGAAGAAGGTAGCAGCATCAATTACCAGGCTAATTAAATAATATAAAACAAGAGTTTGTAAGTACAATTAAGTTTCAACATCAGGAGGATTGAGTAAAACAAGAGTAATTGCACTATACATTGACAACAGACAATTTAAACTGCAAATCAGCTTATAGCTACAAATAGTTAGGTGACAGGATGATACAGAGGAGAAATAGTATATTAATTACAGTGTATAGGGAAAATATATGCGGTAAAAGGATAGTATTTATTGGTTAGTAATGAGAAAAGAGGCTACAGAGAAGAAGATGAAAGTTTTTAAATCGTAGTGCTATTGGGGTGGTGAATAAGGAAAGTGGGGAGAGGAAGAATAGACAGAGTATTGACAGAAGGCGGTAGGACAGTATAGTGAGAGAGTAGTGACAGAAGGCGGTGGGGCAGTATAGTGAAAGAGTAGTGACAGAAGGCAGTAGGGCAGTATAATGAGAGAGTAGTGACAGA
The DNA here is from genome assembly GCF_019279795.1 of Protopterus annectens. Taxonomy (NCBI): domain Eukaryota; kingdom Metazoa; phylum Chordata; order Ceratodontiformes; family Protopteridae; genus Protopterus; species Protopterus annectens. Next base: position 8,118,288 of record NC_056736.1, on the reverse strand, counting down.
AGGTGGTGGGGCAGTATAGTGAGAGAGTAGTGACAGAAGGCGGTGGGGCAGTATAATCAGTAGGGGTAAGGAAAATAGGATGACAGCTAGTATCTAAATAGGATAGAGAAGGAAAGAGGAAATAAATTGTTACTGGCAGGCTAGGCAGGGGTGTGAAGGGAATTATGGAGATGCTAGGCAGCATTAAGGCAGGAACAGAGCCAGGTGTTAAGGTGTTTCTTTTAGTAGTGTTTTGAAATTGTGACAGTTTGGTATGGATCTGATGTTTAAGGGGATTCTGTTCTATGCTAAGGCCACTGTTCAACTGTATAGGCTGTGGCCTATAGATTTTTTAAGTTTATAGATAATCAAGAGCAGTTAGGGATATAACAGGTGATGTTAGCTGAGAGGGATAGGAAGAAAGTAAATTTATTTAGTATGAAGTGTGTAACCAATAGTTGAGAGAGGAGGGAATAGTGAGGTAGTTGAAATCAGTTTAAGACAGTGGTGTGAATTGAAGGCCTGATTGGTAGCAAATCTGGTAATTTTGTTATAGCAGAGTTCCATTTTGGTTTTTATAATGGATTGTATGTTGGTTAGAATGAGAGAGGCATACACTAGGGTGGGAAGTAGGTAGGCATTAGCAAGAGAGAGTCTGGCGTCATTAGTTAAGAATTTTTTAGATCTATAGGGTGAGCCAAGTTTCTGGAGAGTTTTTTTAATGCAGTTTTGGATATGAAGATAATACTTAAGTTGATCATCGATGAAAACATCAAGCAGTTTGGTGTGTGGCATTACTTTGATCATGGTATTATCAATAGACGTGATAGTAAAGTTTGCTTTGTACTAGGATTTAGATTTTGGGAGAAATAGCTGGATTTTAGGGGGGCAATGGGGGGTGAGTTGAATTTTGTTTTCTTTAACCAGCTTTCAATAGAGTTAAAGGATATTTGGGTGATGGATTGGAGGTGTGAGAGACTGTCAGAAGAGCAGATGATAGTGGAGTCATCAGAGTATTGTACAAGAGATTGTATTATGTACAGATTGATACAAAGTAGTAAAATACCAGGATTTGCTGGCAGAAATTAGGGCAATGCGGTTCAAGCATACCCAGACAGTTCCAATAGTAGTAAAAGCAACAGATCTTATAAAAAAAATGTACAATTGTACTTAGATATTTTACCAATGCATGTAATACCATAGGAATTGCAGAAGGAGTACGTACTGGGCACATTGTGGGTGATGCAAAGAGCACTTCTGGCTAACATCAAAGATTGAAACAATACTAATTTTGTGAACTTTAATCAAACTTTGACTTAGCAATGGGGTCCATTCGTGTCATGGTATTAGAAACCCAATAGACTAGGAAAAATGTAAAAAAAAAAAAAAAATAGCATAAATTTATATGGGATGACTGCTGAAGCTTAGAAAGTTAGGGTGGAGGGAATAGGACCAGAGTTCAGAAGAAACAAAGAGTAGATATAGGAAATCCTGTTTTGGCTCTTGAAAAGGGGTCACTCTTATAGTGCTTAGTCAAAGTCTATATTGATTACCAAGTTTCTGCCTCTAGAATAGCTCTAGAGTCCACTCCTTTCCAAAAGGGCCTACATGCTGTTATAGCTCTGGTGTAGTGAGCCTTGTCCTTCTGATAGTGACTTATTTTCATGATGAGATTAACAGAACTGAATAGCCTAAGACAGCCATCTTGAAACTGGTTGCTTGTAAAATGACTGCTCTGTCTTACTTCCTTCAAAGGAAATAGAGTGTGACATTCTGAAATTCTGTCTTGCCTAAGTAGTACCAGAGTAGCCTGTGGACTTTCAAGGTTTGGAGAATTCTCTCCACTCTGTTCTTAGGTTCAGGTAAGAACACATGTAGGTAACTAAACTGATTCAAGGTAAATTCTTGGACAGCTTTAGACACAAAGGTAGTGTTTGTTCCAAGATTTATCACGTCTTTATGAAAAATCAAAAAAGGCTAAAAAGACATGAGGGCTTGCAACTCAAAAACTTATCTAGCTGAATCAAAGTGATAAATAAAACTGCATTCTAAGTTAAAGACTTCAGGGAAGAACTAAGTTTAGGTCTAATGGAGACAGAATCAGATTCTCTAATATAAAATTAGGATCCAGGGCTGGAGCTGGTCTAATTTGAAAAATCATAATCAGGAATTATTTGACTTGGTACAAGAAAGGAAAGGGGGGGGGGTCAATGGCAGACAAGAAAAAATGACCAGAAGAAAAGTGTAAGACAGGCCTGATTTCAATCACACAAGTACTGGAGAACGTCTGGATCTCCCACTTGGGTTGAAGCCTGGTTTCAAGTATGGCACCAACTAGGAATTCTCTTCTTCTTGGCTAAATATAATCTAGCAGCAGGGTTTCTAGCCTCCTTTAATATCTATTGAGCATTCACTGAACAGAGACACCTAAACAGGATCAAAACATCCTCTCCATAGTTACATGCAGACTGAAAATGTTGGAATGGATGAGAGATCCCTTGTTCTGTGTGAGCAAATTCACCCAGGGAGGAAGTTTTTGGAAGGGAGAACAGATTCTGTCTGAGCCAAAAACAGGTTACCATAAAGCCGCTTTGGAGTGTTATTCTTCATATGCAACAAGGCTCGGGTTATCACAGGAATGGGTGGGAAAGCATAAGGAACTGCCCTGTCCGAAGGAAAGAAAATGCATCTGTTTTCAAGGCTTGCTTGCAAGGAATCCTGGGTAACTGTCTGTTGTGAATGGTGTCAAACAGATCTACTTGAGGAATGTCCTACTAGTGGACAATCTCTTGGAAGACCTCTGGGTGCAACATCCATTTCTGAGGGTTTGTCCTAAGTTGGCTCAGCAAGTCTGCATTTGTGTTCTGCTCTGACAGAATGTATGTTGTCTAAAGGGAGAGAATGAGTTGAGTCGCCTGCTTCCTGGCAACCATAACTAGATTGTACAGGAAGTAAGACCTTGTATTTCCTTGTTTGTTTATGTAGCACATAACAGTGATACTGTCTGTTATGACTAACAATGGTCCTGATGTCCATAACTGATGTAATGATTTGAAAGCCTTTATCAGAGCATCACTTCTTTCAGATTTATGTCTTTGTGCCTAAAATGAGTCTCCCATATACCTTGAACATTTATTCCTTGAGAAACTATTCCCCAGGTAAAATCTCAGATGTCTATAGTGATTGAATAAGTAGGAATGAGGGGACAAAGAGGGAGACCCATATTCAGCTGCACCATGCTGGAAGGTTGGGAGGGTGGCCTAATGGTTAAGGTGTTTGCCTTACAAACACAAGGTGCAGGGTTTGAGTCTCTGAGGAGGGATGGCTAGGCTTACAACAATGGCGCAAGGCAGCAGAGCAAGTCCTAACCACTAGAGAAGTTCCCTCTTGATGAATTTTAAGACAGAAATTCAGAAAAAAAGAGGATGTTGGTGCTGAGTCCTGACTGATTTGATGAACCATTGAACTTTCCTCCTGTGAGATCTTACTAATGGAACCATAAGGACAGATGCAGACATCTATCCTAGAATTCTGTTGCTGGGGATCTGGGCTGATGATACAGAATTAGGAACTGTTGATGATAGAATAAAACTTTTGCCGGACGGATGGAGGCTACCATCAAGAAGGTGTCAATTAGGCATTCTTGAAAGATCAACCTGTGGGACAGCACCAGGGATGACTTTTTCAGATTCAGCCTGAAACCTAGACTTTGAAATAGATTTGTAAAAAAGTAAAGGGAAGCCAGGGTGTCTTCAGCAGATTTGGCTAGAATGAGCAATCATCCAGGTAGGGGTAAAAGTGAATTCCCTGAAATCTGTAGAAGAAAATTAATGGAGCCACATGTTTTGTGAATATCCTTGGAGCACTAGATAGCTCAAATGCCAAAAAGTAAATCAAAAGTGCAATTCCAAACAAAGAATCATAAATAACCTTTGGGTCTGTTTGAAAAGGGATGTTGTAATATGTATCCTTGAAGTATAAAGACATCATGCAAGCTTTGTATGGGAGAAGAGGGAAAAAGAACTGCAAGGTTAAAATTCTGAACTTTGGAACAATAACAAAGGTATTCAGAATTGACATATTTAATTTTTCTGTGCAAGTGTCTTCCTTCCTGGATACAAGAAAAATCGTTGAATAGAAATCCCTTTCCCTTTTTTGATGTGGGAAGAGGTTCTATTGCACCTTGCAATAACATCTGCATCAGAATTTGAGGAAACAAGCAATTCTGATTCTTTGAAGGAAGATTTACATTTTTGGATGTAGAGGGAGGAATACTTAATGCAATATGTAGCCTTACTGAATTATTTTTAGTACTTGCAAATTTGATGTTATCAATCTCCAAAGATGTAAGGAATGAAATAGATTGCCTACAAGTTTCACAGTATGTCCAGTGTGAAAAGAACAGTAAGAAGATGACGTCAAAACGTAGCCGTGCATTTTCCTTATGATGGGAAGTTCCTTGAGAGCAATTCCTTTTCATTTTTGAGTCATATTACTACTTTGTTTTGTATCACTGATTTGCTGATTTTTGTTAAGTAGGTTTCTAGCCCTACTTGCGCATTATTGTGGAATCAATATAGTGCACAATTTGCAGCCAAACAAAAACAAAGTTAAACAGAAATCTTGGAATCTGTAAAAGAAGCAAGTTACTCAGCACATTGCCCTGAGGCACTTCACTAGTGACTAATCTATTAGTTTATAAGGTACCACCAACTCACAACCTGTATATAGGATTAGAAACCACTCTTCAATCCATTGAGAAATACAGGGGTTAATATTTAAGCTAAGCAGCATTTCTTATATGGGGAATAATAGCAAATGCTGAAGTTATTCCAGGACAAGTAATATGGACAGAATGACCCCTAACAATGACATTAGTCATCGTGTTCTAAAAGATATAAAACAAACATAAAAGAAAGACAGCCAGCTTAATATTTGATCTGATATAAACAGCATGCACAGTACTGGTTCTCTTAAAATACTGAGAATAATAATAAAATAAGGTGAAACTGGAGGAACAGATTTCCTATGAATACCTCAATTATTTCTTCATTGAAGCTGCTGCAGAGAAGTGAAAGTTTAAGGCGGAATGAGTCTATATAAAGCACAACCCAGTGAGTCCCAAAGCAATAATTATTTACTTTTATCATGTATAAACAGCCTTTTAAATTTCCTCTTAAAGAATACAAAATCCAGAAATGAGCACAGAAGAAAATTAAAATTATTTTAACAAATAATATGTTTCTTTTCACTTTAGCCACACCATGTAGAGTCTACTACCCTGTAGGACATCAGCAGTAGCTCTGAACCTTACAAATTAGGAATCTGCAGTTCATATAGATGTAGACAGAACAATAGTAGCTGCAAAGCTATGACTTGTTGAAATCTAAAATAAAGTATCATTTTAATAATTTATAATATAATATAATATAATGTGCAGCCACGGTGGTGCAGCGGTAGCATTGTAGCCTCACAGCAAGAGGTTCTCCCGTTCAATTCTCGGCTGGAGTGCCTTCTTTGTGGAGTCTGCATGTCCTCCCCATGGTTGCATGGCATTCGAAAGACATGCGTGAATGGGCGTGCCTTCGTTGAAGGTTGGGCGTCGAACTGGCACCTCGGCACCGTAAAAATCTACTGCCAATCATTAGCGGACTGGAGTTCCGCTGTGGCGACCCCTAACAGGGAAAAGCAGAAAGAAGAAGAACATAATATAATATAATATAATATAATATAATATAATATAATATAATATAACATAATATAATATAATATAATATATAATATTGCATTATAATGCTGTTTAATTATATTACCATTAGTATATTGCAACTATTAATAAATAATAATAACATATTTTTTTTGTGGAATCAAAGTCCAGAACATCCCTGTGAGGGACATCACCCCATTCCATCTTACTAAGTGGAGGCCATGAGGGGCCATCAGAAAGAAGCTATACATCATGCCCTGGTTAGGGTACGTATTGAACGTGCAACTCTAAAAGAGCCTCTGTAATGAAGGATGTTGAGGAAGCACCTCTAAAGAAGCCTCTGTAATGAAGGATGTCAATGACCATTTCTCTGCAGTGCTGCAGACAGTGGAGCTGTGTCACTGAACCATGCCACTTGCATGCTGTCATCACTGTCAGCCTCAGGTGCCCAGCTGACAAGAATGTACTGTCCTGTGTGCTGTTCCCT